>NC_062522.1:17662352-17859852 GCF_022655615.1 Tachysurus fulvidraco
GTATTGCTACGTGCTTGTTGTTCTGCCAGATTTTCATGTAAAAAATTTGAAATAAAAGGTTATTTTATGGATTTGACCTAACGTTACTTCAGCCGTACATCAATTATACCCAGGTGCACCATGCCGCTTACATATACAGTACAAATTAAATGCCAGAGTGTTAAATGTGTTGAAGTCTGTGTTAATACTTCCTAATAATACACACCTTCAGCTAAGAAGGATAAACGTGTTAATTAATTAGTTCTTAAAGCTGATTTAATCTGTTAATGATGCAATGTGCTAATAATTACCAGAACAGTGACACTTCCTATGCTGGATTAAGAGGTTAACTCTTATGATTGCACACAAACACAGACACACACACTTTCTTACTTAGTAGAGCAGATTATTTATGCAACAAAGGACATGACCATTTTGTTACTTCAGATGCAATGTAGTCAGTCTGTGCTCCTAAACGTACAAGGTGTGGTTTATGGTTGTAAATCAAGCCTTCATCTGTCACATGATCCATACAGCTTTTCATAAGCAATAATAATGAATGTACAACAATACGGATGTTTGCAAGCATGGCATTTTATCAATGAATTGTTTATGTATACATCTGTCTGTTATTCAACTAAACAAGATTTCATATGGTGTCAAGTGCCTATGTGGTTTGCCTGCTCATGGGCTCAGACAGACAACAACATACATAATACACTTAGATCCCTGCTATAGATATGAAACTGTCTGGAGTTGTGTTCATTTAGGCAGACAGTTTAGAAACCATGATCTGTCTCCTCAACTTTGGTTCTTCAAAAGACAACTTAGGGAGAGATCCATTGAAGGTGGGAGAGAGCAATACATTTCCACTTTCCATTAAAATTGTTTTGAAGACTTCCCTATATTCAGAGCAGTGTCCAGATATAGTGGTGTCTTTTGAGAACATATCTTTACACTCATACAAATTGGCCAGGTGTAGAAACCATAGACTGCATCTTCTGAGTCATGAAATAGTGTGGTTGTTGCTTATTCTTATTTCAGGTCAAATTCCTCTTGCACTTTTATTCAGACATGACCTTTATGGGTTTTTTTCTAATGCTTCTACCATTCAGAAAGGTCATTGTGTTTGTTTATTTGAAATGAGATGTTTATGAAATGAGACCATTAACATGGCCTTTAAAGGCTTTACAACTGCTCTCTCTCTCTCTCTCTCTCTCTCTCTCTCTCTCTCTCACACACACACACACACACACACACACACACACACACACACACACACACACACACACACACTTTACCCACCCTCATATACAGTCATACTGTATACAGTGATTAGGAACACATGCACACCCACACATCCATGCATGTATCTCATGTTGATATGCTTTTCTGTGGTTAAGCATTCTTATTGGAGTTACAACAGACTTACTGTCAGCACGAAACAGTCTGATTATTCTTCTCTCTGTGATCTTATCGTTGATCTCTCTCTTATGAACAAGGTGTTTCAGCCTGCAGACCCTCCACTCACAGAATGTTTTTTGTTATTTTGCACCATTCTGTGTAAACTCTAGGAACTGTGAAAATGTGAAAATCCCAGGTCAACAGTTTATGAAATTCTCAAACCAGCCCATCTGGAAGTAACTACTGTTTCACAGTTAAGGTCACAGAGATTAAACATTTTCTCCATTCTGATGTTTAATGCAATCAATAACTAAAGCTCTTGGCATGTATCTGTGAGATTGTACGCATTGCACTGCTGACACATGACTGGCTGATTAAATAACTGCATTTGCAAGTATTCTTAAAAAAGTGGAGAGTGAGTTTGTAACTTACTCTCAGTTCTTCCATATCTGTAGTCAAACTTTTATTTAATTTCTGTTCACATTGTTCTGTATAAAGACTGAGCTTATGGTTTACAACTGAAGGAAAAGTTCTGTGTGTGGTTTGTACAGGCAGTAAGCATTAATGTATCTGTGTGTGGTCAGTGTGCTTGCCCTGCTACTTTTAGCACTCACACTTCTCATCTTTGCTTTGTTTGTTTCTTTGTTACAGAGACGTTTTCAGTATTGCGAAATCTTTCACTTTTAAAAAGGCATGAATAATAGGACATTTCTGTTAACATTTACACTGCTAATATCAGGGGGTTGGAATGTGCCTTGAGGTGCTTCAAATCAGTTATGTATAGTTTTAGCTTATTCTTTGACTACTATTGTGGTACAGTGATCCCAAAACTGTGCTCCCACTCACTAATCCTTGTTCAGCTTCAGCCCAGAGCTCATCACAGTTTTCCTTGCTGAGGAAAAAAAATCATTCCATCACTGACACTTTCTCTGAAATCATGACAGCTGTTTCTTAAAGCAACCAGATGCCAAGCTCAAGATCCTTTTCTCTTTAATTTCTCTCCATAGTGCTAAAGAACATGTACATATCTACTGCAGGTCAGTGACCAGATAAGCAAAGAATATAATTGCGTTCAGACGCATAGTTGCTGTCATCAGCATCCCAAAGGAATACACGTCTAACCATAAATATCAACATAGATTGTCTATTGTAGAGAAAATACATAGAAGCTTGCTTGTTAGCTGACTTGGATGAGATCTATCTGTAAACTTACTATCCTAGACTGGAGTCAGCTCTCCTTTAGGGCAACAGAGGTTATCTTGTAAGTCACATCTACTGTCATACTGTATACCTGACACCATGATATTAGATAGTATGATTATTATAAAATCTTTATCCTATTCCAAGTTTGAGTTATTAGTGTTGTGCGATACCGAATATATAATATCTCTGGCCATTTTGTATTATGATGACTGGAGTGTGCTTTCCCCCCCAGCAGCCTATGTCTGAAAATTTATACATTGAATGTTAGTGTAAAATCCTATACAGGTGCTATAATTCATGCCTCTGCTGATCACCATATACTGTAAGCTTGGCCAGTTTGGTGCAATAACCAAATAATATGATAATAGTAATACGGCATAATATAATTTGTATTCTGGATTTTTTTTTACCTTCTGGTTTTGAATACATCAAGAGCTGAGATTCATACAACATTATGTGTATTAAAAAATGTAAAGTAAGATTATTATTAGTTTTTCTGCATAATAAATACACTAAGATGGAGTTTAAAGTTTTGAAGATTAAAAATCAGAAATAAAGGTGTGGGCACTGTGAAAGCTCTTTACTGAAACATTCATCACATGGTTATGAGCTCAACAACAGCCAGCAGCCTGATTCTTTTAAAGACTACACCACCGAGGCCTTCACTGTGTTTATATTTGTGTGTGTGAGAGAATTTATCAGTCAACAAAATCAATTAAAAGCAATGTTATAACTAGTGTATAAGTGAAAACTACACTCATTTTCTTTTTCATTATTGCTTCTTTGAAATATATGTTCTAGTGCATTGTAGCTTAATTGAAGGGCCTAAGTAGATTCTCCCCTGAGGTTGGATCCTACGGCTTTCTTACCCATAATCCCCTTCTCTCTTTCAGAGTGTAAGCTTCTATGAATTCCACACTGCATGCAAAGATAGCATCAGCTGCAGGTGAGCCCGACACTACAGGGATCACACAGGGATAGGAAAGATAGTACAAATCACTCTGAACGCCTGACTAAAGATACACGCACATATGACGGACCCCTGTACAGAATGCATCTGAACGCTGTCAGAGAGGTCATCCAGTTAAAATGAATAGTATTCATGCAGCTGAAGAGGGGTGAGACACAAAGAGAGGGAGTGTATGTAACAGGATTGGATGTAGATTTAATGCTTTCTGCTTTGGAGGTGATGATAGTTTAATCAGCTCTTTGATACTAAAGTGCAGCTGCACTGCTCTCCTCTAACACATATCCTTTCTATCACACTTTCCTTTCTGCAGCCCTTCTTATTCTGTATTCTGTTGCCCTCACTTTTCATCAAACTCAGTGTTAAATCCAACCTCTTCTACTTTTTGTTTAGGTAACCATTCCTTTCCTTGGGAGGAGCAAAACACAATAAAGGGAAACAAGAAAAACAGTCAAGGAAAAAATTATTAAAGGAATGAAAAGATGCTTCCCAGTGGAGTGACAGAAAAGCTCTTTGTTTAAATACCAGCAGCCCACCATCCATGGCCGGAAGTCCAGCACAGCAAAATAGGCTTTGTTGTCTGAGTGGGAGGGAAGGCATACTCTTTCTCCCCTGGCATAAACGAATTATAGATGTCTGTGAGCTCATGTATGTGGAAGGACTGATGAGCTCTTTCCCCTGACTATTTAGCTTCCCTGTGATGCAGCTTGAGCAGCAGTTTGAAAAGATCTGAAGGCTGGTTTGAAAGAAGCATGTTTTAGTCTTCACAGTCCCTGATTGGTAGCTATAGGGAGGAGATAGCTAGTGCTTGGGAATTGTCAAAATGACCACATTGCGTGAAAATTGGGTAAAAAGACACTGTCAATTTTGGGTGTTTTATTGCAAACTGATATCTAATCAGGTACTGATGTGAATGCAGCTCTAAATAGTAAATACCTTAAATTTACAGCACCAGGCAGACTCCCTTAATTCTTTATACCCTTGTATATAATGTGTAGAGAGTAACAGCAATAACATCAACAAAACGGTTTGAAAGTGGTCTGTTTGACTGTGGTCTTGTGAAAGTGTTCAGAAGTGTTTGACCCTGCAAGGAAAAAAGCTTGTATTGTACATTTAGAAATGTGTAAATTTAACCAACAGCCAAATATTGCAAAGCAGCCCAACCTCATTCATAATCACCTACTCACCAAATGCCCAACTAGAAGTGTGGACTGAATACATAAGTAAACACAGCAAAATACTTATGAATTAGACTTCACATTGAACTAATACACCACGTTGCATCCCACTTTAGCTTCCCTCATCTCCTGCTCTCCACATTGCTCATGTAACTGGTATAGCATACTGATAACTAGAGTATTGACTCCGCATATTGATGAGACTGTTACACACACACACACACACACACACACACACACACACACACACACACACACACACACACACACACACACACACACACACACACACACAAGCTATAAATTATAAATGATTTTGTCCATTCACCCAGTTGAGCAGCAGTTCAGCTCATGATGCAGCATCTTAATGCCTCTATACACTAAACTGTTTGGTTGTTATTCGTTTACAGTCGTTTTTGGTTAATTAGTGTTTATTAAGATCTCATTTGAGGCTGCAGATATTGTGCTCAGAGACAGAGTGAAATTCTAATAATGCACACACACATACACACCCACAGTTATGTGCTACATAAAATGATCTTACATTTAGCCTCTTTCTCATTATTTGTTAGATAACATTCATTAGTGCCCTGTCCACTCAAATGGATTTATTATTAGCTTATATGTTAGTATGACTGTTGAGTGCAGTTACATGTATTTTAATATGCCTATACATATGCATTTACACACTCACATTCAGATGTTAGCAGCTAGTTTGGTGTGCACAGACAGACTAAGCTTTCAGGTTCAACTAAAATCTACATAAGTGTACTCTCATAGGATGACTTAGTTCTAGAGTATGTGTGTGCTTGTGTGTCTAAGACAGAGAGAGAGAGAGAGAGAGAGAGAGAGAGAGAGAGAGAGAGAGAGAGAGAGAGAGAGAGAGAGAGAGAGAGAGAGAGAGAGAGTGCGAGAGAGAGAGAGGGAGAGAGAGAAAGCGAGTGCTCATACAATACTAAGAATAAAAGAATACTACGGCTTGTTTCCAGCTGGCCCTAAGTCATAACGGCCTCTTATAGATTTTTAATCACATCGCCTTTTTCCATAGAAAATGGGATTGCATTGCATTTCCGTAAGGAGGAGAGCAACAGACATTGTCTCCTTAGCAAATGCTTGCATCTAAGATAATGGATCATGTCCCTGAGGCATCAAATTGTCAATCAGTGTAAAACATGTAGGTATTGATTTTCAGCAGTAATGGATGGTATTCACTTGTTTATACTCTGTGTTGAACTGTAGCCTAGAAGGAACCAAGAGACTCTATGGTCTGGCCAATACATTGTTTAGAAAAAGCAGAAAAACCTTAACTAATGTTAGAGATCAAAAAATTTATTGAAAATTGAGCGGGTAAAGCACAGTAACTGACTGTCTTAAGGCTGATGTCACATTGTTCAGAGAGTAAACAACTAAAATAGTGCAAACAACAGATCATATTTTATATTTTTACAGATTTTTACAGAGATTTCTCTGGGGCCGATCCTTGATGCTTGTTTTTTAAGTTAAGACCGAACAAGAACAAAACCTTTACATCCTTATGGATAACGTTATGTAATGTATTACGTAAAGAATATTATCCAAGGTGTTTAACAAAAATATTAGAAAAACATATATACTTACTGTGATTTTGTGTACTCTAAATATTCAGAAAACTAGATGCTGCTAATGTTGTTGTTGTTGTTGTTGTTGTTGATGATGATGTTGATGATCATATTACATCTATGTTCTAATAAAAAAGTTATAATACAGTTATAATATAAGTTGTTAAAAAAATGGTAAGCTATAAAAATGTGTGTGCAAGAAAAGGGTACACAGAAAAAGGTAAACTGGACATGTCCTTTTTCATTAACAAAGCTTTTATTCACCTATAACACTAAGTTTTCATTTATTCTTCTTTCAAGTACTGACCAACATTTACATGCTGTTAATCAAAATAATCTCTAGCATTAAACTTCTGCTTCATATCATTTCCATTTCCATTTCCATATCAGGCTCTAGCACCACACAGCAATTGATTATTTTCCTCTGTCAACATCCCCTGTGATGTTTTATTCATTACAGTCTGGTGGTGCCATTATGCTTAATGTATGCTGAAAGCAGTATAAATGAGGTGTGTTCCCACTGTCTCAGTCACATTCCAGCACTCAAGATGCTACATCAAGTCTAACTCAACACAAACACACGCACACAAATATTTTGTCATAGACTCCACATATATTCTAATATTTTTTAATATCAATAAAACCTAAAAGCATTCTATACTTTACTTCATTGTGTGTGTGTGTGTGTGTGTGTGTGTGTGTGTGTGTGTGTGTGTGTGTGTGTGTGTGTGTGTGTGTGTGTGTGCTTTGTAAATGACTGAATGACCCTTAATTATCTATACTAACAAATCCTTCACGTCACTGTAAAACACATTTTTGTCACACCATACACACATGCAATTGTACACACATAGTATTGTACACACACAAAACACACACATAGTTCTTTAGCTAAACCATTCGTTCTACATACAGTATCATACATCAACATTACAGTCATGGACAAAAGCTTTCATACCACTGTTTTAAAGATATTCAGTCCAAGTTTTTCAAAAAATGAAAAATGAGAAATAATTTTTTTGTTTTGTTTTGTTTACATGTAACCTTGACATAATGATAAAAACTGTATTAAATATTTAGATTTAAATAAAAGAAAGAAAGAAAGAAAGAAAGAAAGAAAACTGATTTTTTAAGAAATATTCTTTATTCATTTACTATTAAGAGATTACATTAATCCCAATAATTCTATACTGTAGCTATGTTTAAGGAAAAAGCATTTTTTTGTATTACGTTTCTTATTTTCTGTAAAGCTGCTTTGAGACAATGTACAATTAAAAACGCTATACAATTAAATTTGAATTGAATTAAATAGTATTTTTCATTTCTTGATTTTGTGTTTTTTTCGAGAGTTTGTCTGTAAAGGAAGCGTTTTAGTTTTAGTACACCCACTTCCTGCAAAACAGGAAACAGGTAATATAAGTATTAATGTCACTGTAAAAAAAAACTGACTAAAGAATTATTCAATTACAAATGTGTACATTAAGGTGTTTAAAGAGGAAAAATCAGTGATGTCTGTTGTATGTGTGTGTTGTATGTGTACCTAGTGTGTGTGTGTGTGTGTGTGTGTGTGTGTGTGTGTGTGTGTGTGTGTGTGTGTGTGTGTGTGTGTAATGGAATGTTAACATCCTGGCAGTGACGTCTGGCCATGAGTAAATAAAGCAGTGATGAATCCCTGATGTGTACACCTCCTGCATCAGGGTGGTAATTAACACTAATAAATTGTAGCATATTAATGTTTCTAGGAATCATTTCTGTGTATTTCAGGACGGGAAAGAACGTCACTAACTCTCCCATATTGGTGTATTAGTGTATTGCTTGTACCTGTATACATAATGTTTTTCTTGTACACATTTACATTCAGGTTGTTTTTGGAGAATAAATTTAGCCTCTTCTGACACAAAACCAAACAATATATAGTATGTCTATTTAATAAAAATCCATTCATGTCCCTTTACAGATCTCTTGAACCTCAGTAGGCTTTTCATTTTTTATTCCAAATTATCTAAATTTATATGAACTTAATGGTATATAACTAGATCTGAGCCTGAAGCACTGTACACTATATCCCACCAGCAGTATGATTGAAGATCTTGAAAAAAAAACAAATAGGATGTGAATCTTTACTCTATCTTTCTGCTTAAATAAACTTACAGGATCATACTATTCATTTTATTTTCCTCACATTTGGATTTGTGGCATTTGCTGCAGACAACAGTCAAAACCTGAAGTTAAATTGATATCCATCTTAATACGCAAAACCAAATACAGTAAGATTATATCAACGTCACCTGTGTATGTGTGTCTCCTAATTGGAAAGAATTTAGGTGCAGAAATGGAGCTGTGCTGAAAAGAGGACAGGTTCGTTACCCACTGTCACCCCACAGACAGGAATCACCATTATGCAAGACACAGAGTGAGAAAGAGACTGAGAGAGACAGAAAGAGAGACAAAAAAAAAAGATTTTCATACAGAGGTGACAGTCTACCTTGTTTTAAAGTTAAATTAGTAATGCTGTATGGAGGCTCAGACACTAATGTGTATTTACATAATGTGTGAGTAAACGAGCAAGAGGATGAAGGGAAAAATGGTATACATCTATGGGATATAGTTTGTGCCTGTGCTTAAATGAGAGCAAAAGACCAAGGATGACTGGTAGATCCAGAGGCAGATGATGTGTAAGTATATGAGTGTGTAGAGAGGATGTGGGGAGGGAGATTGAAATGAAATGTATGAAGACTTCAAAGGGGAACAATAGGATCTGTTCAGCATTGCTATTCAACCTAAGGCCATATGACAAGCCTAAAGAGAATCAGAAGGTTTACAACACACACACACACACACACACACACACACACACACACACACACACACACACACACACACACACACACACACACACACACACGCACTCCCTCTTTCTCTCACATTGACATCGCCTAAGATTTCAGCACACAGCACACAAGGCCAAAATTGTTGAAGGTAAATATGTTCCTTATACTCTAAATACCCATAAGTCTCCGGGGTAAAATTGCTACCTCTCACTTTTTTCTTCTCTATTCCATCAGTGTGCAGCAGGGCTGAAGAGGTTCTTCAGTATTTCTAAGCAAATCTGTATTGATCTAATTTCTTATAAACAGTGATGAAAAATCTATTAGAATGCATACAGTTATACTCTTCTAAAAAAGTTGGATGAAGCTTATAGTCTTGGCTGACAGATATTTAGAGTGTAAGAGGATCCATACAGTTCTTTTGCATTTAGTGAGGAGTTAATACTTTTCATTGCAAAATCTGACCTAAAGTTCTATAAATGTCATAGAATGGAATAAAAAGCTTATTGAAATAGTGGATAGAAAAAGAGTGATGGCGGAGTTTGCTCAGGTCAGTGGAGTGTCTTATAATCAGTTTTTTCTTCTATAACATTTATGAAAATGTTTTGGATAAAGTATTGTGTGTGTGTGTGTGTGTGTGTGTGTGTGTGTGTGTGTGTGTGTGTGTGTGTGTGTGTGTGTGTGTGTGTGTGTGTGTGTGTGTGTGTACAATGTGTACCTATAGATTATTTAAAAAAATAACTATAAGAACACCAGTTCCACATAATGTAATTGAATAACATCAACACAAATCGTTTTCATTCTTCCACTGTGATTGGAGATTGTGTTTTCAAAGCCCTGAGTAAAATCAAACGGAGCATGCACCAAAGATGAGACTCGAACTCATAGTGTTCTCGCTAGTGTTTTGCACATTATCACTGGGCTATTCCACCATGCATATTTTATTTAATGCATATAAATTTAATACAACCTCGCTAACCTCAGATTTCACAGTCTAAGTAGATTATGTTAACACTGCAAGAGTTGATCACACTCACTCTACAGAGTTCAATCTAGTAATTAATAAACTTGCTTAAAGTAAGTTTAGTATAAGAAATGGAATCACGTTTTGTAGTGAACATAATATTTTATGTAATATATTTATAACAGATTTTCATTTTGACTGCCCACATATTCCTGTTTTTGTTTTTTGTTTTTTAGTGCATGGCAAAGCAAAACTATATCTGAGTTTGCAATCAAATTTAGTAACAGAGAAAATCACACAGCAACAAATCACAATTTGAATTATTCATTCCAGCACACACTTTCACACAGAACAAGCAGTTCATTACTATTGGCATTTCTGTTCCAGTGCTATCAGCATGAGTGGAGACTCATCCATCGAGTGACTCCTCTGGGACTGTGCTCTTGGCTGGGGCAGAAACAGTCTCTGTGGGCCTCTGAGAGCTCCCTCACTCCTGTTTAAAGAGATAGCACTGTAGGATGCGGATGTTCAGCTCAGAGAGAGAGAGAGAGAGAGAGAGAGAGAGAGAGAGAGAGAGAGAGAGAGAGAGAGAGAGAGAGAGAGAGAGAAAGAGAGAGAGACTGAATGTATGACAGGTAGATACAACAACCAAGAAAGTATTTGAATAGTAAAACCAATTTTTAAGCCCAAGCACACAGGATCTGTAATTAAACATTGACCATGAGATTAAAAACATAAAATGTCACCCTAGAGCACATTTGCATCTACTATAAGAGAAACATATGCTCAGTCACTGACAGATTTATATATAATCCAGTGAGATCAGGGGGCTGTTAGAAATTGGACAGATTAATTCAATAAACCGACTTGTTAATAGGCCCTTTGTTTGATGTATGACCCATGTACGTATAGTGAAAACGCTAACTGATTTACATGTGCAATTTAACAAGGTCTATAATGTGTAGTGAAGTAGCTGTGTGAATATCTACCTGCAGTTACATTTCTTGGCCTCTACTGTATGTTTTTTTAATGCTTGATTATCAACGAATGATATATAAAGTATATCTCCATATCTGTAAAACACTTCCTACACTGTATATTGCAATTATTATAATCTGTTATACTGTAAAACATCTACGGATAGTTAGTTTAGTAGTTTTTGATCAATTCTAATTCAGCATCTCTTAATATTGTAGCACAATATATATGAGTCTAGAATAAGGTTATACGTAATATATAACATATATAACATAATTCCATCTAAAATTAGAGAGTCTGCACTTTAACTCTTTAACTGTTCATTCATTTATTCATTCATATTCAGTAAGTCTTTATCGAGAACACTTTGCATGAGGCATGAGGTAGCACCCTGATGACAGTCCATCATAGGAAACCATACACACATACCTTCAGACAGTCACATCTAGGACTAGTTTATCATAGCCAATCTTCATACTGGTATGTTTTTGTGAGGACACCAAAGAACTCAGAGAAAATCCAGGCAGACACTATGAAGTGGCAACAATAGCTATTAAGCCACCATGCTGCTTACTTTAATTTTCACAGACATTTTAAATTGAAAGAGCTTGTAAGTCATTCAAGGATTGTGGTAATATCCCATAACATATAGGCCCTAGTTAACATTTCAAAATGTGTTAGGTCTTTGGCATAAATAATAAATAAGTAATAAATATTTAATATACAAATGCACTAATGGATCCATTAGAAACCAATACTAAATATCTCTACAAATCCCATGGAAAATAATGCTCCTCGTCCTGTGGGTGCACACCTCACTGAGTTCAGGATATCCATGCATACAGCAGTCTTCTGTGGGAGCAAAGGGTACCTTTATAATACACTATTGCTGCCATCTACAATATAAACTTTTTTAATATGTATAGTATATGGTCTCTTAAAATATCACGGAATAGTTTCTGTCCGATATTTAACAGACAAGCAGAATTAAATATCATATTAAATATCTGTAATTCTGCTAGAGCTCTAAAACGCTTGAAACTCCTCTGACATATACACAGAACACATATTGGTTCAGCTGATTTGAATCACTTGGCATTCTAGGCCAAATGCCCCCGTTCCCTTGGGCAGGTACTGTAGGTGCTCAGAGGATGCAGTACTAGATGATTGGATGCACCAAACCTGGGCCTCAGTGCACATCATCTAGCTAAATGGTATAGCTTCCCACTGTGGCACTGACTCCCATAAAAATACATTAAGTCCATGATTTATTGAATCCTTCAAAGTACTTAGACAGATTAATCCTGTATCATATCACTTACAATCCCCTCCAACCTACAGAATCTTTCCTACCATTTATATATCACTATCAATCTTAACCCACCTGCAGCACAAAAACACTTTCCGTGATGGAACCCTGTATCCCTGCAGCCTCGATTCTTATCATTAATATTTTTAACAGGAACATAATTTTTTGTAAGCAGTATGCATTCTGAAATATTTTTCATCAATGTTTATTTGAAAATGCATCAATATAAATTTTCTTGGAACCTTGAAAAACCTCTTCTACCTTATTGCACACTGATGGAATGCACATTAAATAGAGACAGATAAATTACCCCAGGGGCTCATGGGTAATTAGAAGCAACATATGCACATACTAGGGGTATAACTGAATATAAATATATAATAGATAAAAAATAGGAATGTTGATACAGAGTATTTATTAGAAAATCTTCCACTATGCTTTAGACTCAGTGTGTGTGCATTTGGATGCCGCAGAATGAAAGAAAATGCAGAGATCAATGTTTTTGCTTTAATGTGGAGCATTAAAGAACAGCTCCTGGGAAAGCCTACTGGGTTTTAACAATATTCCATCCTTACTTTAAGTTGAAAAATAGTCCAGAATGTTTAAGAATAGGAAAAAGGTAGGATTTTTTTACTGGTTTTACTGTAACAAATGAACAAATTAATAGAAGATACTATTATGTTATTTATTTTTCTTCACTTGAGGTCTGTACTAGTAGCCCAATTTACACAGCTCCTTATTGCTTATTCACAGCAGCACTGTGACCCGGCTTCATAACAGAATTTGGTAGCATGATCAGCAAACTTTTCTGATTATAAGCCTTCTGATGGTTCATCGCCAGGCTTTCTATGCCGTTTCATTGCTGCTCTCTTGAATCCTGGGCAGGGAGATAAAGAGAGTTAACTGTCAGTGCCGGTCTTAAGCCCAGATAAAATGGGAGGGTTGCATCAGGAAGAGCATCCGGCGTAAAACCAGATGATCCGCATTTGATGACAATTGTTCTCAATTTGAAATAACAGTTTCCTGACATTAATAACTTAGCTTGTAAGCTTGCTTATTGCTATTTGGTTGTTGTTGTTTTTTCCAGCAATCACTAGTACATACAACAATCAGTTCTGTCTGTTCAAAATTCTTCCTAGTTGTGAAATGTGCAAAGTGATGCATCACATTTCTTGAACTGATTCTGTCCTCTCAGTATTTGTGATAGGAACCATGATGTTTAAAAAGTCATGGTAGCTATTGTATGTTACTTTGTATTTATTTCTTTTTTTACATATATTATGTACCGTTAATAGCACATTTAAAATCTGTAAATCAGTTTTATTTTTATTCCTTTCTTATTTTCTTTACAATTCCCTTACAAAGGCTGATGGTATTTATCAGAGAAGCTGCAGGAAATCAGATTACCTATTGAAAGTAATGGTAAATTGCATTGTACACTATTGCAAAAAGAAATCTGCTTCAACGCCAGCCAGTTTGGTTTGTCTGCCTTCTGGCTTTCACTTTATCAGTCTGCTGTATTTTATAGCTGGAACTGATACAGCTTTGAGACATGTAGGAAACAATTGACATCCTTGTTCTGCACATTCTGTAAAATACTCCTTTACTGCAAAATAAACAAATCACGTTGACAAGTATATTTTCACATTTGATTGTGTAGATGAGCGTGAATATAATTTTACTTCACAAGGCTGTAATTGAGCTTGTGTGTGTTTATATATGCATTCAGAAATTGTCCACAATCTTGTGAAAAGACATTGCTAAATTACTGACATAAATCATTTAATTATTGTCAGACAAGCAGAATGAGTGTGCAGTCCAGAACATTTGAATACACACGCTTTTATATTACAACTTGGTCCAGTGGCACAGAGATCCCAGTTTGAGTTTGGGTTTGACTGGAGTCCCACATGCTCTCCCTGTGTCTTTGTAGGTTTCCTCACACCTCCCCAAACATTGTGCTGGTGTAATAATGAATTTAGTTGGTATGAATGCTCATGCAAATGTGGGTAAGTTTACATTATTTGAATCCAAACACTTCTACACTTCTTGCAAGAATTCATATTCTCATGCAGTTACAGGTCAAAAGGTTATGTTAATGTTCACATCCAACATGTGATCACAGTGATTTTTCCCAGTAGGGAAATTTGTCTTGGGCGATCAACCATGCTGTAGTCATAAAGTACACACATTAGACAAATACAAATCACAAAATAGACATAATATTGAATACATAAAATAAAATAGTGGTGGTTCTGTATGGAGAAATGTCATGTTGGTGAGAGAGTTCATATGAGAATGGATGACTGGTTCAAGCTGATAGGATGGCTATGGTAACTCAAATAAGCATTTCATCAAGTTACAATCATGATGGGCATAAAAATATCTCCTGGGATTTTCGTGCACAACAGAGTTTACACGGATTGTGCAAAAAAAAAAGTCCAGTGAGTAGAAGTTATGCAGGTAGATGCAGCTTGTTGATGCAAAGGGTTAGAGAAGAATGGTCAGGCTGATTTGAGCTGAAAAAATGTCTCAGAACACACAACATGTTGAACCTTGAATGCTGACAGGTTACAACATCTGAAAAGGTCCACATCTGTCAGCCAAGAACAGGAATCCGAGACTAAAGTCAGCGCAGTCTCCCCGGAACTGGACAGCTGAAGACAGGACCAGGTTTTTTCCAATCTTCAACTGTCCAGTTTAGGTGAACCTCTTCCCACCTTTTTATATACATATGGGTAGCTTTGTCATCTCACAGATCCAGGGGCCTCAGTGTGGAGCACGGGTTACAAACTACGCAAAATTGAATGTCTGTATTCAATGTTTGTGTGGATTTCTCTGGGTTCTCCAGTTTCTTTCCCCTTCCAAAAAAACATGTATGTAGATATACTGCCCATGTACCCTGTGCCCTGTGAACGGTTTGGCATCCAGTGTTCTCCAGATCCATCATGACCCTGACTGAAGCTGATCAGCGGTGACTGTTCTCAATCATGTCCAGAGGAAAAGCAGCCCTTTTCATTCAGTTATTTTCCTTTGTACTTTGTCTTACTTAGTTATTCTTTAGTCTCTTGGTCATATACAGTTTGAATGCTGACATGGCCTAGTTGTTTTATTCTCATAAGTCCTTAAAATCTTTTTGGCCATGAATCATTTGATATTCAAAAGCAGTGCTGATCCTTTGATTCTTGCATTTGTGACAGTGAGCAGCACCGCATTCACAAACATCAAGAAGCAAGCGATTTTTTTTCTTTGCAGATGGACTAAAAAAGTCTCTAAAATGGAATGATGCACATGCAGCACTGTTGAAAGAAGCAGTTCCGCTGATGTGGATATTTGTTGTTTGTGTGTGTGTTTGTATGGGAGGAGGTATTGCTCATTGCTGCAGGCTGTAAGCTTCTCTGCTTCGAAGTCAGAGCTGCTGAGGTGTCAGTTCTTTACCCCACACTCTGTTCCCTATGACACTGAGTACCGATGTGAGCAATAATACGGTTCTGATCCCTTAATAGGTGGAATAAAAAAGGAATATGATATCACACGCTATCACATTATTTGATTTTGTTATGTCTTATCCTTGAATTTTACAAACATGTACTTAGAAAAAAAATACGATTACGATACGGCCCATATTGCAGCTCAATAAATTGAATGCTAAGCATCAGGCTTCTCTGGTTCCCAGAGACATAAGAAAGTATTACAGCTTTTAGGAATTCAGTATACAATTCAGTTTGTTAAAGTAAATGTCCAGTTCATGGAATACTGTTTCTATATTGCTCTTATGAGCAGTGGATTTTAAGGATTATTTAGTGTCTATCAGCAAGCTTGAATAACACATCTCTATTCCTCTCTCTGTAGCTGTGTGTCTGGTGTTTGGATGTATAATTTTCCCGGCTGGCTGGGATGCAGAGGTGGTTCAGGACTTGTGTGGTGAGGAGTCAGGGAAGTACACGTTGGGGAACTGCTCAGTACGCTGGGCCTACATCCTGGCCATCATCGGCATTCTGGATGCACTCATCCTCTCTTTCCTTGCCTTCGTCCTCGGGAATCGCCAGAGCGACTTCCTTCAAGATGAAGTCAAGGCTGACAATAAAGGTAAGAGACGGCTCCTATGTACAAGTGATCTGATCCAATAACCTATGTGCACCACTGAGAAGATGGTAAGAAGAAAAATCAGTGAGCATAGGTTTTGTTCGTGTTTGTTTTGCAATTAGAATTAGGAATAGCAAAAAGGAAGAAGAGACATGAGGCAGAATATGCCATGCTTTTGTTTGTCCACATCTGGGAAAGGGAGCAAGCAAAACAAGCACTGAAAACACTCCACCATATCAAAAAATAAGCCTAATGACTACTAGATTTTAATACACATGCCAACAAACATCACAATGACAAGTTTGACAGGAAACAATTGAAACTTTTGAAATGTATTGTCTGTATGTGCATAAAGAAAGTGCATTAAGCATCTGAATACAATGAAATTCTTGTGCTGCAGTTGTACACTCCTACCCAGACACAGGATAAATAGCTCTTTCATAGTACAAAAAGTAGCTATAGTAAGCAAGAAAAATAATAGCAAACTGAAAACAATGTACGCTGTCACAAAGTGACATATATATCTTAGAACAGCAGGGCTTTGCACAGCAAGATTTGTGCTATTGTTGGAAGTCAGTAAAATGAGTGGACTGTTTGTTTGGTCTAAGCATAACATTATGCGCATAAAAGGTTATTTTCCATTGAAAGATTCACATGGTGGAAATAAAGGCACAAAAAAGTTTGGAATAACTTTCACAATCTTTAATTGGTTACTGAATGAGCCGCAATAATATGAAAGTTTATTGTTTAGTTCAATAGCATATACAATGATCTGCCATAACATTGAAATCACTGACAGGCAATGTGTATAACAAAGATTATGACATTACAGTCGCACCTGTAAAGATGGATAAGTCGCTCTGTATAAGGGCGACTGCCAAATGGCATAAATTTAAATGGAAATATATTATGCAGCAAGTGAACAGTCAGTTTTCACAGTTGATGTGTTGGAAGCAGGAAAAATGTGCAAGAATACGAATCTGAGGACCAAATTCTGATGGCTTTACATATGGGTCAGAGAATCTTCATCACAGCAGGCCTTGTGGGGTGTTTCCAGTATGCAGTCGTTAGTACTCCAGGGAAGAACGTCCTGTGAACCGGCAACAGGGCCCAAGGCTCTATGACACAGTCAGAAAGCAAAAGCTATTCCTTCTGGTCTGATCCCAAAAAAAGTAGCACAAATAGCTGAAAAGGTTCATACTGGCTGTGATAGCATGGTGTCAGAACTCACAGTGTATCACAGAGTCAAAGCCGTTTTAGCAGAACAAGGAGGATCTGCACAATATTAGGCAGGTGGATTTAATATCAAGGTTGATTGGTGTATAGTATTACCCGATGAAGTGGTAGTAGGAATATATTTGAGCAACATAATCCATCATAAGCCAGATTGAACACAATTTGACACAGACACAACATCTGTCTGAAAGTCTTCTTGCTCCAGGAAATTCATTAGTAAAAGCAGATTTTTAATTACCATGCCATTGCAGACCATCAGAAACATCTAGAAAGCTCATATGGTTTCAACTATTTTTTGCAAGGCAAGAAAAGAGAGAAGGGAAAACCCTGCTTTAAACAAAATTTACATTCATGGCATTTGGCAGACGCCCTTATCCAACGTGACTGCTGCATTAATATGGGTCTTGGTGAGATGGTGGAGCATGCTTCCTACCGCCTCCATTTTATTTTGTTTACTCCTCTCTACTGATTGATGTTTGGAGGAAGTAGGTTGGGGCTGAAGGGAAAGGGTGGAGCTGAAGGGCACATGTCCATAAATATTTCATCTTTCCCTTTTAAGCCAGACCACTGTGGTAGACTGATCCATATAGCTATTGTGTGACAAGCAGATTTCCCATCATCCTGTGAGAATCTGTTTTATATCATGCCTGTAATTCAGACACAGAAAAGAGAGGAATGTGTTTTGCTAAAGGTTTAGAAGAGAGTTTGCTACAAATCTAGTAAATCCTTTATGATAAAAATCATTATCTCCTTAATTGAAAGTAATACAACTTAAATGGACGTGTAGGGAAAGAAGAAAGTGGTGGACTAAGCAAAAAATTATCAATCTGCTTAAGAAAAGAAAGAATGAAAGGAAGAGAGAAAGAGAAAAAGAAAAAATTACCACCTTCATAGCCTTCTCATTCTATTGAGGAAGTTGCCATGGTTACATGTCTGATTCCGGTAGGATAAGAAGGGCTGCTGCTCTCTCCCCAGCGACTGGGCACTCTGCAGCTGTGTCTTTCTTTCCCCCTCTCTCTCTCTTTCTTGCTCTCTCTCTCTCTCCCTCTCTCTCATTTTCTCTTTCTCTCTCTCTCTCTCTCTCTCTCTCTCTCTCTCTCTCTCTCTCTCTCTCTCTCACTCTCTCTCTCTCTCTCTCTCTCTCTCTCTCTCTCTCTCTCTCTCTCTCTCTCTCTCTCTCTCTCTCTTATTATTATTGCTCACGTTATTATCACAGCCCACTCAAGCTGATAATTCAATTTCATATGAGGGTTTTTAAAGAGGGGTGGAGCGCTAAGGTTTAGAGAACTGAAGTGTGTGTGTGTGTGTGTGTGTGTGTGTGTGTGTGTGTGTGTGTGTGTGTGTGTGTGTGTGTGTGTGTGTGTGTGTGTGTGTGCATGTGTGTTTGTGCACAGCATCTGTGGTAGTCAGGAAATCTACGTTGCAGCATCAATAAAAATCTTATGGAAGCTTGCCAAGCATCACCCAGTTTCTATTTTTTTGTCTCTAGCGTTAATCCACTAGCCATTTGCTGTCTTTCCCTTCTGATCAGATTTTAATTTCTGAGCACAAATTCTCACCCCAACCCCCCACTTCCTCTTTAAGCACCCCTCCTTCATCACGCTAAATGCAAAGTCAAGTCATATATCTTTAGCATCAGTGAGCAGAAGCGCACAAGTCATGGCATTATGCATTACATTTTTATGGATCCTGGAGGGAATCCTGCCACTGCTAAGCGTGACTCAAATCTCTAAGTAATCCTACTGTGCACCTGGACAGCAAGGGCAGCACAACACAGAAAATAATTTATTCAGTGCATATTAGATATGTCAAAAAGACACTTTGCTACCCACCACAAAGCACTTGTCTTAATTATTTCTTATTCAGAAATATTGTTTTGAATTAAGAATTGTTTTTAAAAGGTGTGTTTTTTAGTGCTGCTGACTGAAGTACAGAAAGACATTTTCTTGTTCAGAATGTAAAAGGATGTTGTAAATGGCATTGGTCTCCCACACTACAAAACATCCTGCTGATTTACAATCGCAGTCAAAGCTTTGGATGGCATTCCACTGTAACTCCGATTGTAACAGGGCAATGGGAGGCAGACTCCTATGACCTGGCCATACGCCATGTGAATGGTATGAATGGTAGTGATAGACTACACTGCATGAGGTGCCCTTTTTTTTTACTTCAACATGGTAGAAGATAAAATAATCAATTGAAGTACCTTACAAGAGTTGTTCATTAACTCCATGCCAACGCATTTTGCCAACAGTGTGCAAATTTATCCTTGATGCACACCTTCATAAAAAATGCAGCACAAACTAAACAACCATTTCTATTCTATCTTTACAGACTTTGCAGTATCAAGGGTAAGTCTCCCTATTGCTGTGGCTTCCATGCTTGTGTTGCTGTATGCAGTGATCGTGCTCCAAACATCAGTGTTGTGGTGCTGTAGTATCCTGGCATTGTGTATGCTTTGGGTTAGCTCTTAGATTGTTCACCCCTGCTTATGTGTTAGTGCTCCCAAACCTGAACCCCCAGTGTCACAGCAAGAATTCTACTCGGATGACGGCGAGCACAGCTATCCCTTAGAAATGCTGGGTGACAGAATGACAGATGCATGGCTTTGGAGGACAGGACAATAGACGAAGCGTGTTCAACAAAACAAGCAATGCAGGACTGTTTTGCGTTACAGAAGCCTCTGGCAGCAAATGTAAATGACTTGAGATGTCAGGTCAGAAAACAAATTCAGTTGAGTGGTAACACGTTCCCGGCAGCACTGAAGATCAGCATGTACTTACAATTACATGTTTAAAGCAGAGAACTAAAAGGGAGACCTACAGGTCAGTTACAAATGAGAAATACAGTACATAAATACATAAAACAAAAGAAATTTAATGACCAAACAACAGACTGCATGAAAAATGCATGCTTAAAAGCTTTTGCTGGATCACACGCAAGCCAAATGAACTGTCTGACAGTTTGTATTGTAGTAAAAATTTTATTTTTTCTATTAGACAAAAATAGAAAATTCACTGTGCATACTAATTAGTTAAAAAACTAGTTAGTGGTCCTCCTGGTGTGAACTGATGGGTCTTTTTATTATGTAATATTTACTGGCCCAATTTACCAGTGTAAAGGCTAGTATGGAAAGAAATGAGAGAACATAATTATTTCATGGAGAAGATCAGAATGTCTGAGCTACACACACTTTTTGTTCATGCTGAGCATGCAAAGTGTTATATCTACTATATCTAGTGTACTTGTCTTACCAGTATGATTAATAGTACTGTTTTCTCCTCAGCAGCCACTGCACCTGACCTCTACACTCCGAATGGATGGTGTAAGCTGAAATAACTAAGCTAATGGATCAATTTATCACCCATGTTTCTCCTCTAGATATATGCATGCAGTCCTAGCATGCAGCTTGAACCTGTTTTAGCCAAAGAGGTCTTGGATTTGATTTTTCTCCATCTGGTTTATTGTTACTGACCTGAGTGGTGCAGAAATTTTCCATTTTTACTAATATGTGATTTCCTCCTTTCAAATATTTCCACCCCTAATTTCACATTGTCCTGTATTTTAGAATTAAGGCTTAAGCATCTATAAATAATATGATTTGCAACCAGAACTTCTCATATGCAGTTGACATCAAGGTTCATTATAATTTGTGTAGATCTATAGATTAGCTGGGATTACACATACCCTGTGATGCATCATGTAAGTATTGTGTGATGTAGTTCTGAGTAACATCTACAGCTTCTACTGTGAGCTAAACAATGGAGCTTCAAATTACAATTGAATATATATATATATATACTTCAATAACTGAAGACGGTTATTTAGCCGATGTCTTCAAGGGTCTCTGGACTCTAGCATTAACACAATCCACTTCTAATGTGGAATGAGGAGCAATGGCTGCAAATTAAACTTTTTGTTGGCTCATGTTTGAGATGTCATGGATTGGGGAGATGTTGACTCCCTTGTGGCAATATTTCCTCTTCTCATTGGAACATGGTAATCTGGATGTGCAAGTAATTTTTTTTATAAAAATATGAAAAGTAGAAAAGTTGTAAGTTAAAGGCAATGCCTATACTTTGCAGTTAGCTGGCACAGTATTTCAATTTAGAGCCATGTTGTAAAAGTATTCACCTGATGTAATGAGGCTTGTGTCCATATACTGGCAACCATATACTGGTTGCTTATACTGTATTTTTTTCCACAAGAAGTGAGAGAAATGTTAGAAGAGCTTGAACATAGATTGATTTAACCCTCAAGTGTACAGAGAGGACAGTTATATTAAAAGCAGAAAATTCACTGTAAGTATCATAAGGTCAGTTGAGATGGCTTTGATAGTTTCCAGTCCATTACACCTTACACATCCTAAGCATCTCACTAAATATTTCAGAAAATCTGAAACATTTGAAGCCTATCTATTATGCCTTTGTGCTGTCTGTTGGACTTCTCTACACTGTAGTTTGGGAGCTGTCATGTCCATATTATGCATCAATAACCTCACAAATGTCTTTAATGAATACCAAGTAGGAAAAGTCACCTATCTGCCATGTTTAGCCAGACTGGATTAATTAAGATATTTAGATTGTCCTTCTCAGGCCAAATGTTAATGATCACATGCAGGGCAGAGAAGCTGAGCCTGGGCATCTGGCCCAAAACCTCCATAAGCGCACAGAGCGGAGCAGAGGGGAGATAAAGTAGTGGGACCAGGTGGTATCACAGCGCTCCACCGTATGTTTCTCTTTCTCATTGTACCTTTTTTTTCTCTAAATGAGGGAATTCTTTTGTTGTTTACTGTCTTGTGATACAGTGGATTGCTTAGGCCAAGTGGGACATCAAGCTTCGTGGCATCAGGCGTCATAAGTAGGTCAATAATGGTGTTATGACAGATTATTTGTTTATGTAACCTCCTCCGTGTTACAGCAGTCTATTCTTCCTGAAAAAACGCTTCAGATTGATTTTTGTATGTGGAATCATTAAATTGGGCTGTGCTTCTCAATGGGTCATCTAGTACACAGGATAAACTGTAAAGCTCCACCAGGCCTCAGCTCAAAATGAGAATCCTTTGCATTAAACATAAATATTTTGTGCCTCTTGACTTGTAAGTTTACTAGCAAGCTCTATTTTGTAAATTTTACATCACTTTACAAATGGTCTCTCAAGTAAACCAACACTATTCATGCCCAGTCTACATGTATTGTTAAATGTCAACATATGACGATTGCCTTAAATCTTTAAATGCCATAACAGGTTTGTGCCATAACAGCATTTGACCTGTAATAAAATCAAATAGAAAAAACAACAAATGATGAATGGTCCAGTTGAAGCTGTCTATATTTAAAATGTTAATGTTAAACCTGTATTTTACATCTCAACCTCCTGTAGTATGGGGGATGTCGACTGCCTTGTGTAAAAACACAATTTTGATATACTGCGTAATAGACAGACAGTCAGTGACACCTGAGCCAAGTCTGCAATGTTTATTTTGCTCTGAATACACATTTGTTTAGAAGAATATTTGCAGCATCCCAAATTTCAAGCGGTGTGAGCACAGTTTGTAAATGTAATGTGAAAGCGTACCGTATTGTTTCATGGAAGGATAATTCAGGACAGAGCATTTTCAGTATTGGCTATGATTGTGTAAACCTTGTAATGTGGCCCTGACATTAGTCTCTGGATATTGTTTATGGAATATTCCATTTCTTTATGTAACTTATGTCACATATCCGAGGCATTATGTATCACTATCTACTGTAATATTTAATCACAATATTAACAGTGGAGGTGGGATGAAAAACGACCAAATTCTGTGCCCAATCTCTATTCTTAAGGCAGAAGGAGATTGTATTGGCAGTTTGAGAGGCTCAGAACATGTGTAAGGTGTAATAGAAGGAATGTGCTGAGAAAGCGAGAGCGAGAGCGAGAGCGAGAGAGAGAGAGAGAGAGAGAGAGAGAGAGAGAGAGAGAGAGAGAGAGAGAGAGAGAGAGAGAGAGAGAGAGAGAGAGAGAGAGAGAGAGAGAGAGAGATGTGGTATGCATTTAAAAGCATTTACCTGAAATGGCAGTAGAGACAGGCCTACAGCACTATAGACCACAGAAATGACACTCCTCAGACATATCTCAATATCACTTTAACTGACTTTAGAGGGAGGAAGAAAGAGATTGAATATCAATGATGAAGGAAGAACAAAGCTTCTACCTTTGTGTGATTGGATAAGTGTGTGTATGAGATAGAAAGAGAGAGGAAGAGAGGGAGAAAGAGAGAACATCTAACAGTAAGAACTAATGGCCTGCTGGATTCTATAGTACACTGTAATACAGGCCAGTGGAATTGATGTGAACAAGTTGTGTTTTCCTGAATGATCCAAATCTTGCTTTATCTTCCTCCGTTTTCTCTGTGCTTACCCTGACTATACCCCATAAATGTAAACCAGCACAACATTCTTTTGTTCTTTCCTTATGTTGCATCTGAATTCTCCTTAGGCTGCTCAGACCCTCTCTGGATGTATGAGCCTAGACGTATCTTGGTCTGTATGGATTTACTGCCTGGAGTTTGCCTCATTCTTTCTCTTATGTTTCTTTTCAGATTGAGATCCGTGACACAAAGGATCCCCGTTTTGGAGTCCAGCGGTTCCATTAAAGAGACGCCACCTCCACTTCTTTCTTCTATTCCTTTTTCATCCCCCGTTTCCTTCTCTCCTTGTCCTCTCAGGTCTGCGTCTCTGACCTCAGTTAGGAAGCTGCTAGCTCAGCTCTTTGTAATATAGGACTGGCCTGGAGCACACTTCAAGAAGAGAACCTATTCTACATACATACATACATACACCTGTTTAAAGAGAATTCAAAATCAAGACAAAAATCAATTAAAAAAATCAGCTTTACAAATCCAACAACTCTGGGAAAGTGATGAACCTTACACAGTATTGTTATTCTATATTATTACTATGATAATACAATGTTACAGTGATAATTATGCTTGCAACAGCAGTATTAAGTTCAAATTTACATATTTTATCTAAAATGGGAAAAAGCAATTATTTCTAGCTTTAAAAGTATACATTCTATTAATGAATTAATGCATATGTACAAATGCTTGGGTGCTACTAGAGACACAGATGAATAAAAAAATCAAGCCAAAAATCAAATAAAAGAAAAAAAATAGGCAACATTTTGTACAGCACAAGATGTAATTTTGAAGACCGACTTTTTTTCCTGGAAAATTTTGAACTCCCTTCTTTGTACACATGGTCAAGAACCAGAGATTAGTATGAGAAAAGAAGTAGTTCATTTGTAAATAATAGATTTCTATGGAGACAGGGTACAGACATAACACATTTATTGACCCAATCTATATTTCAGCTCCACCCTGGAGTGGAAATTTCTCACCATTTCTTCATCTCTTGATCAAATGGGAACTGTCAGTTCTCAGAGTTTATAGCTATCATGAGGAGGATATGTTAATGTCTGAAGGTTATACATTTGTTTTGGCATGGAACTTTGAATTCATAAAGCTTCACTGGTTATTTAATCTTATTTGCCTTTCATTATTGTTTTTTTAATTAGCCTCTGTAGACCAGCAGGGAGGTGATAAACAATGACTAGTAAAAGGACAATTTTCACATTCTGGTTACAATCATTTCATTATTTCCTTAACCTTGCTTGTTATAATCCTGTTCCATTTATTTTTGTTTGTATGTTTGTTTCGTAAGTTTTGTCTTGATAAAAAAAGCCCTGCATGCTGCATTCTACTCAGGCCCGACATGTGGAGCACTGATAAGTTGTATTTCTCCATTTCCCAGAACCAATGATTCAAGCATCAGTCAGCTCATACAATTGCACAGCACAAAATAGATGACCAAGACGGGTCAACATATGAGGTCAAGGAGCATATGTTTGTCTTGAAGGGGACACAAGCAGACTGAAGATTCATCTCAGTGTTTTGCTTCTAATCTCAAGTTAGGAAATTACAAGAAATGTTTTGTGCACTTCAGCAATGAGCAAATCCTGTGCTACCATACAATCAGTCACAGGTAAATGAATCTTTCTAATTACACAAGCTAAAACTCAGTTCAGGCCATTGTGGTGTGGAGTTCACTACATGTTTAACTTTCTTTAATGTAAAGAGAATAAACACTTTAATGTCAGTTTTGCTCTCAGCCATGCAGCAATGTGATTGAAAGACTGAATTATTTTCCATTTTTGAAAAGGTTTGATGGATGAGGTGGTGGACATCATGGGTAGAAATGCCAGAACAGCACTTTGCTCTGAGATTCTTAACTAAGCATGACAAATAATTATGCCAAATATAAAGCTTCTGATGTTGCAGTATTGAATCTGGCCTGTCTTTTACAAAGATACTGATTAGGACATTGATACCTAAATCACTGGGGCTGATTAAATACACCATGTAGATGTTTCTATTCAAAATGTGTTTACAATGCCATTAACGGTTGCATTTTTGTTCTCTGGTCAATGTTGGTTTTTAAAATAGCTGTAATTTCATTGTCTCTTCTCCCCAAAATAACCTTTGCACATGTAACACCTTTTGTGCTCCCTGGGCAAAGAATATCTTGTACAGAGACTTTTCTTGTGCTCCACAAGAAAGTGTTACCCTTGATGCTGGAATAAATTCTCGGCTCATACAAAGGACAACACATACACACACTGCACTAACCTAAAGGGAGGGTCTGGATAGCACTGTGCAGCTCTGTGGTTGGACACTTTTAGTACAAGAAGATGAAGAGGGAAATTCCTCCATATGGTGCTTTATCCCTGTCTCCTTCTCAATCAGCATTCTCTCTATCACCCCAGCCTCAAAAGCCCCACAGCCCTATGACCATGGAGGAGGCAGGGGATGAAGGGGACAGGAATACAATCTGTGAATGTTAAGGAGAGAAGGGAACAGTACAAGCAGGACCAAGCAGAACTTTTCCTCAGTGAATCCTGCAAAATAGAAGCAATGATCCCCTTGTAGACATGACAGAGAGCCTCAGAATCCCTACATAGCCATCTTCTCCCCATTGGCCACACTCCCTCTCTCTCACTGTCATCCATGAAGAAGTATACATGCAACTGTGTTTCCTTGGTAATATATGAACAAACATAATAGTGGTTTTTGATCGTGTTTCATTTTCTGCCTTTTAAGTCTAAATGCTTTTGTTTTTTAAGCATATTATGGGGTCACAAGTGGTTCTGAGGGTCTGGAGAATCCCTGTACTGCAGTTTAGTGTGTTTCATGTTACAGTCCACCTGATTTAAACTCATAAGGGCAGATACATCAGACAAATAGGCTTCTTTTTATCGTTTATGACTGTGTCATATCAGAGCAAAACATTTCTTATTAAAAAAAAAAGGCATATCACTATTTTGTTAATGTATTAACTTTTGAAGCTTTCCAACTATATATGATTAAGTGGAGCTTTTTTTTGAAAGCAAAATCACCATTCTTGCCTGTGGTGGCTGGCTTTAAGATAGCTGAAGCGTTGATTCAGGAGCAGTATTAAACACCAGGCTACAGAACAGAGGTCTCAAAACAGTGTGACCTGAGAACCACTGAAATAAAAACAGCGTACTGTCCTCAGGAGTTTTTATTGTAGTGGGAGTGAATGTTTGGTTTGGAAAGGAATAAGTTGTATATAGATATTCAATTGGATTATTTTTATTTTGCAAGATTAAAGGTCATGCTTTAAGCTGCAGCATTACTGTATATGACAATGATATGACACTTTTCAATCATGGTATTATATCCTCTTTTCTTGCTCTTGTGAAAATAAGAGCAAGAAAAGAGGATATAATACTATGATTTGAGAAGAACAAGTACAAGTGTGTAAAGGAGTGAGAGCACAGATGCTCAGTGACGTAGGTTGGCACAAGATCAAGGTACAAATCTAAGTATAAAAATATTTAGATTAAGTTTTGCTGTGTGGTTCTAAATGTTGAGAAGGGCAGTTTTTACATCACAACTCCTCCATTAACTGCTTGTGTTAATCCATCAATTCAACTGTAAAAGAAAAACGTGAACAAAAATGCAAAGTTGTTTCATTGTTCATTGTCTTATGTCCCAAATTTGTTGTAAAGTCCAAAAAGTAGTCTGCTATCAAAACCTGATTACAATTGTAAAGCATGTACATGCCCCTGTGCTGCTATTTCCTTTAGTATGTACTGAACGATTGGAGCTTTTATTACTGAACAATGATGTTATCTTCTTTGAGGTAAACAAATCATCATTTCACTTGACCGTTTCCTACCTGAAATTCAGTGGAATCTGAATTTGTTCACACAATGATGCTCTGACCATTAACTATTTGGAGAACAGTTTTATTTCTCGCCATTAATTCTGCTTCTGTGTGTAATAATATGCAATCAATATCGAGATGGAGGATATGCAAATGGAACATTGACACATCTTAACATTGGCCCTGAAGTTTTGCAGCTGCTGCGCTGCTGTGTATCAATAGCAATCACAATGTCAGTGTCTGATCAAAAACAATCCTTTCACACAGTTCATAATTATGTATACAATTGGAGAAAAGTCTTCAGTCTTGGGAAAGTTATTAATCTGTTCTTAGCTGCTGTCACTTTCCATTTCCATTCTATCTTTAATGCATTTTCTGACTTTCTTTGCAAAATTTTGCTTGGAAAAGATGTGCCAAACCAAACTGAGCAGACTGCTGTGGACAGATTTGACAGATTTTTTTTTCTTTCAATATGTATTTTTTTCCCTGTGCAAGTGTTGAATGCTTTCTGTTGGAGTTTTGTTTTTTTGGTCTAATTGTAAATGTTCTTTTTAAGCTGATATTTTCTGGTATGCTGCGATGTCTCTTCATAAGGTGAAAAATGTTATTTGAATGTTTCTGCAAGATTGCCATGGGGAGTGTAAAATGACTGACATCGTCACCGCCACTTACACGTTGTTGGTGTTGTTTTAAAAGATGAAAAAAAAAACGGAATAAATTATTTGAATCAGATTTGGAAGTTTATTTTGCTGTGAAACTGAATGATTTAAATTGTTATAATTTGATAACTACCAAATAACTAATGAAGGTTGTAGTTATTCAAACTAATACATAATGTATTTTTCACTATTTTGTTTTCAACCAATTCAACCATCAGATTATTTCAACAACCCGAAGTCTACTTTCTCTAACTATCTTTCTTCCTACGATCCCAGACTTATCTGCTTGTGTGAGCTGTCAGTGATCGACACCATCACCCTCTAATGAGAGCAGCGGCTCTGTCTGTACAATCCCTCTCTCTCTCTCTCTCTCTCTCTCTCTCTCTCTCCAACACACAAAAATGAATCCAAACCATTCATACACTATAAACAGCTCGAGTTTAATGTTCTCTGTAAGGAATAAAGCATGACAGGTTTATATAAAAATAATAATTGCAAGGGAAGCGGAGAAGCATCACCACCCTGAAGTTGATTATTTTCTTACAAAGGCATCCTAATGTGTTTTATTGCTTATATACCACACTAATATGCTAATGTTTATGCTTTAAGTGTTCAAATATGACAACATAGTTTTATCCATTTTAATGTTTAATGTTTTTTTATCACTCAGTTATTACAATAATATTGCTTAAGAATCATTCCCTCACTATCATCTCTTTGTTTTCTTGCTGAATGTAATAATACTAAAGTAATCAGCTTTGCACCTTACCAAGAAGCTACAAAGACAACATTCCCAGACTTTCTCATATCAGAAAACTTAAAGTAATAGGTTTACGTCTGATTTTTATAAAACACTGACACTGGTCACTTGCAAATATGTTAAAGAAAAAGTCTATACATCATATCAAGAACTCGCCTGTCATCTAGGTCTGTGTGTACATTGGTACTATACAAACATTAACATGTTAATTGATGCACAAAACCATCTACATTACACAAACTGCTTCTCTATACTGAACTAGCTGTCAGATAGCCTTAGTGCAGATTCAGAATCAGGCAAATGTGCCTCATTTGGCACTGATCAATGCAGCAATCCTCTAGAACACCAGTATTTAGTTTAGTTTAACTTAGTTTTAGGTTTTCTTGCAAAAGCAAGCCAATATGAGACACAAGCTTCCGGAAACATGTCTTGGCACATGGTGTGTTTCCATTCACGCCAGTGCTAATAGGGGGTTTTGTGTGTGTATGTGTGTGTGTTTATATGCTATTTTTAGAAGCAGGAAAAGATGGCTGGGGGCCTGTGTGCTGCACAATATGTCAGATGAGATTGGGCTTTTTTGTGTGCTTGTGTGTGTGTGCGTGTTTGTGCGTGCGTGTGTGTGTGTGTGTGTGTGTGTGTGTGTGCTCGTTTGTGTGTGTGTATGTGTGTATGTGTGTTGAGAATGCTATGTTTTCCTCCCTTAATCTGTGTGAGTTTAAAATTCCCTTGTCCAGTCATTGATCTGTGCTTTACAGTCAAGGCTCTGTGAGGTAATGTACAGTAAGGGCAAGTCGTGGCCTAATGGTTAGAGAGTCTGACTCGTAATCCTAAGGTTGAGGGTTCGAGTCTCTGGCTGGCCACGACTGAGGTGCCCTTGAGCAAGGCACTGAACCCCTCAACTGCTCCCCGGGCGTGTGTTCATAAATGGCTGCCCACTGCTCCGGGTGTGTGTTCAAGGTGTGTGTGTGTTCACTGCTGTGTGTGTGTGCACTTTGGATGGGTTAAATGCAGAGAACAAATTCTGAGTATGGGTCACCATACTTAGCCATATGTCACTTTCACTTCACTTCACTTCACTAAAGCAAAAGACAATTAGGTAAGATGGGCAAAGTGTTTAGAACTTAAAACTAGCAGGAATGCTCCAGACTATCTCACAAGACCTTTTGCCTTCATTACAATGATCATCAATGGATCCTTAACATCTGGTCATGTACCAACTACCTTCAAGAAAGCAAAGAAACCCGCTATGGATCTAGACATCAGACATCAGTAACTACAGAGCGGTATCACTTCTCTCTATTCTTTCAAAAATTCTTAAAAGCTTTGTGTATAATCAACTCTTTGTCTATATCTCTCACAGAGCAACCTCCAAGATCGCAACCAGTCTGACTTTAAAGCAGCACATTCCATAGAGACTGCCCTTTTGGATGTCTCTGAGAAACTACATGCTGCTACATCAGCTAACTGTCATCTGTCCTCATCCTCAACCTGTCGGTGGTGTTTGATACAGTCAACCACAAGACTCTCTTGTGCACCCTCAGGAGTCTTGGAATTGGTGGACCAGCACAGGAATGGTTTGCTTCCTACCTGAAAGTTTGCTCATTTCAGGTAATGTTGAGGGGAGCGATATCTGCCGTATGTACTGTAGACTCTCCACTGGTGCCCCACAGGGCACAGTACTTAGTCCTTTCCTTTTCTCACTGTATTCTCACTCTCTTGGTGAAGTTATTTCCCCACATTGGTTCTTTTACCACTGTTATGCTGATGACACTCAACTCTTATTCTCCTTTCTGCCCTCAGATACCATGGCTTCTTCTTGGATCTCAGCATGCCTGATGGACATTGGATGATTGTTTATTACATCTCATCAGTTGAAACTCAATCAGAATCAGCAAAACTGAACTGCTTATCATCCCAAGTGATTCATCTCCGTGTCAGGATTGTGGAAAGGGGGTAGCAGAGAACCATGTTAGTGTTAATCATAGAGAACTGAAAAAGCACACACAAACACAAACTGCAGAAGCCTGTTAACTGTGGCAATCATTCAATCCAAGTTTATACTGTATGCCTTGGTATGTCCTACATTTGAGTAAATATACCCTACAGCTGAGTGGATGAAAACTGAACTGCTGAACATCCCAGGTGATGCATCTCTATGTCAGGATTATGGAATATCTTTGAAAAACAATCTTATCTCTCCTTCAGTCACAACTCACAACCTTGGGGTAACCATGGATAATCAACTGTACTTTTCCTCGCAAATGTTGCTAATGCCCTACAACATCAGAAGTATTCGGCCATTTTTGTCTACACAGGCTGCCCAGGTACAGTACTTGCCCAGTCTCTTGTCATCTCAAGACTGAACTACTGCAACTCACTGCTGGCCGGTCTACCTATGAACGAAATCCGTCCTCTGCAAATGATCCACTTGTTTTCGACCTGCGGAAATTCTCACATACCACCCCATTGTGACGCTCCCTCCACTGGTTTCCAGTAGCTACACACATCAGATTTAAAACACAAATGCTTGCCAAAAATGGACCAGCTCCTTCTTACCTCTTATCACTTCTTGCTCTGCAGCTCCCTCCCTCAGATTTAACAACACATTTCCCGCCATCTCTCTGATAACTCTGGATCCTTCCAGAAGTTATTTTTCTCTACCAGCACCTGGCATGTAAAGAACAAAAAACCTTTTAACATGGATAGAAAAAGGGAGGAAAAGCATACTAGAGAAAAAGAACACAAACAGGAGGCGTTTGTGAGAGAGAAAGATGAACAGATGGCCAGTCTTGCACTCATCTGTGGAGAGCTACTTCCTGAAGCGCTGGTTAATGGCTCAAGCAAAATGTAGGGATGGAGATGAAGCATAGAAAGCAGAGGCAGAGATCCAAAGTAAAGGGAGGGTGGGGGTACTGGCCAACCAATACAGACTAGGAAGCATGAGGGCAGGTGCCAACTTGCCAGCAGGTATTAAACAGGGATCTTTGGTGCTGCAAGCAGAGAAACAAGCTGCAGAAAGCCTCACTTACACAGTAAACGCCACCCCACAGGCATCTGGCACTGAAACCCTGCTCAGGTAAAATACTGAGAAAGAGTGGACTAAAGCCAGCAGCTCACCTGTAGGTTAAATATCAAAGCATTCTATTTGGAACAGGAACTGGGATGGAAGTGATAAATGGCTCTGCAGTGATCATGTGGTGGAGAATGTAACAGGCCAGTGGGATGATGGAATCAGGGAGAAACGATGGATAGAAAGAATGAAATTACACAGGAAAAGGATACCAAAACTGGGGATAGCAGAGAACCATGTTAGTGTTAGTCATAGAGAACTGAAAAAGCACACACAAACACAAACTGCAGAAGCCTGTTAACTGTGGCAATCATTCATTCCAAGTGATCCGGGTATACCTTCACTGTAGGCAAGGCAGAATTTATAATGCCTTGGTATGTCCCACATAGTGAATTCAATATGATCCACAACCTCACTTCTTTTGTGCCTCATGTATAGCAAGCGGTTCTGCCTCATATGTGCACTCTGCTGCTTACTGAATGAACACTTTATTTAGGATATTGTTAGAGGCATATACATGGTAATATAAACATACAGTGGGAAAGTGGGCTTCCGTAACACATCATCAGAAATAAACTGCATACAGTGCAGGCCTTAGTGAGTTAGCACTATACCTCACAGGCCAATAACACACTAAATTAGCTTGCTTATATTAGCAGATTATTTAACTGGCTGATGCTTCCGATTTAATTTTGGAGTGAACATGTGTCACCACATCAAAGTTTCTAGCCTCAACAGAGAGAGAGAAAAAAATCTGATTAGTGACATTACAGTAATTTGCAACCTCTTTTTACAGTCAAAAGAAAGTCAAAAGCTGTGGTCAGACCTCACAAGCCAAACCATGGCAAGACAAAAGCAAACACACACAGGCCAAGAGAGGTAGCATAGTGAGGAAGGATGAGACGAGCTTGAGAACTGAAAGAAGTGCAAAGGAGCATTATGGGAAAGAAAAAGCTCCATCTTTTTCTTTCCAGCTGTGACTGAGCTTATTAAAAACCCATCTGGAGTGGTGCAGTGAACATTGTGAAAGGAGTGAGAAAAGAAGCAGGACAGAGAAACCATAAAGAAAGTGCCGACAGTGACAGATCCCACACTCACCATCTGGACTCAAGAGAAAGCTCGCTGGTTCAATTTCTTCTGCTTTTATTCATCCCTGGTTGTAGAGCTTCTCACCTGCTGCCTTCCTCATCTGGCACATTCACACAAGCTGACCGAAGGGTTGTGCATTAGTATATCTCTGAATTTAACTGTTAAGTGTGGGCAAAGATCAGGGGATGTGGTAGTGTAGTGGTCAAGGTGTTGGACTAGTGTCTGAATCCCAGGTCCAACAAGCTGCCACTGCTGTGTCCTTGAGCATGCAATTGCTCAGTTGTATAAAAAAAAGTAGATAAATTGTAAGTCATTCTGGATAATGGTCGAAATCTGCCAAATGCAATAAATGTAATGTAAATGTAAATAGGATGCACACAGAGAAGAGTCTGAGCACTATACAGGTGCTGGTGTGGACTTTCTGCTTGAATATTAGTTTCATGTGGAAAATCAGTGGCACACAGGCTGTCATGTACCATTACACAGGTAAGACATGTGTAACAGCTTCTTGCATGACATTATAAGCATGACTGCCCTACTTAACCTGTCCTATGTGCAGATTATTTAACAAGGCCTAATACACAAGTTTATAACATTACTAAAGTTTTTCATGAAAAAGTGAGGCAGCTCCAGAGTCCCGGGTTCGGTTCTAAATTCATGTTACTAATGCTAGTTAACCCATATCACATATAAGTGTGTGTGTGTGTGTAATATCCTGTGATGAAGTTGTGCACCATTTGCAGTGTGTATTCACACCTTGCTTGATTAAAATGATCCACGTTATTGCAGACTGTCAGGCACAGTATTTATCCTGAATGTAAAGATTCAGGCAAATTATCTGAAACAACAGCACACTCTGGTGGTCAAGCTTCAGTAGTCTTGATATACATTCACATCTAATCAGCTAAGCACGTGGCAGCAGTGCAATGGAGTGGGGTCAGCAGTTTCAGGTAATGTTCACATCAAGCATCAGATCACAATGGGGGGAAACCTGTGATCATGACATGATTGGTGGTGCTAGATGAGCTGCTTTAAGTTTTTTTCCAGCTGTCTCCAAAGAAACTTGAACAGCAGAAGACCTTGTCAGCTTCTACTTCTGTCATCCAAGAACAGAAGGCCAAGGTTGCAATGGGCACAGAGTAACCAAAACTGGACAATTTTGACTGGACAAACATGGCCTATCTGTCTCATTTCTGCTGAAACACATAGATGGTAGGGCCAGAATTTCACACCAGCAGCACGAATCCATGTACACAGCTCCCTTGGGTCAATAGTCCAGGTTTGTGGAGGTGGTGGTAATGGTGTGGGGGATTGTTTTCTTGGCTAAGCATTGCTTGCATGCCACATCTTATAATTAAATTAGATGTGGCATTCAAGCATTGCTTGAATGCCACATCTTATTTAATTATAATCTCTGCCATGTGCATGTCTAACTGGTCACAATTACAATCTTTTAATAGCTACTTCCAGCATGATAATGTACCATGTAACAAGGAAACGTTGTCTTACACTGCAATCAGAAACATGACACTGAGATCAGTGTTCTTCTCTGGTCTTCAGAGTCACCAGTAGATCGCCTTTGAGATGTGGTAGAACAGGAAATTTACAGCATGAAAGTGCACCTGAAAAATATGCAGCAATTATGTGATGTAATCATGTCAACATGAACCAGAAATTCATCTTATAAATCCATGACATGGAGTATTGAGGCTTCGTATTTGGAGATCATATGAGTATAGTGTTCATTTATGATTTTTAATGTCCATTCAGGTTTGCCCACACTTCACAGAGAACGTGACAAATGCTACTGCCACAACACTGGCTGCATCCGCTTGCCATAAGTTGAAGAATTGAAGATTATGAAAAGTTGTATTGATTAACAATATAATGCAATGACTAATGTTTTATTTTTTTCTTTCTAGTTCTAACCCCCAATACTGTACTAAACACAATGTACATATCAGTTTTTTAGGAACATCCATTTGATGCCTAGATTCATGTCATTTTATTAATTATACTTAGGTCATTTTGTAGACAATTACTGAATATTATTATGCACTGTGTCAGTCCTCCTTAATCGCTCATTAAGGGAAAAGGACCACGAATATGCCCCGTATTATTTATGTGGTGGAGCATTCTTATCTGCTGCTGTGTTCAATACTGCTGAATCAGACCCAGCAATGATAGAGACTTGAAAACTGATTGACTGAAAATTAAAACCTTAAAAATGACCATATCAAAATACATAGGTGCTAAGTGCTTCTGGGGCTAAAGTTTTATTTTTCTCATGGTATTTTTCTCAGTGTAATTACAATGTAATTTTAATGGGAGGGAAAAAAATTGTCCGGTATCAACAAGCACCGTGGTGTTGATGTTGGTATTAAGATGAATGTTGAAGTTCTGGAACTTGATCTGTTTAAGCAGAGTGCACAGATAAGAAGGTGAAAGTGTTGGCTGGACTGAAGGACTAAAGAGCCGCTCTCTTTAGGTAGTCTCTTTAGTCAAGCTGCAGAATGGTTAAGACAGGAAAACATTAACCAAAGAATTTAATGCCAATAAATCTTAGCTGCTGTTAAACTGATGTTACTTATAAGATTGCAATGCACAAAATAAAATTCAACAAGATTATAAGACTATAAGGAAACAATTACCGGTGTCAGAAAATAGTGTGTAATGAAAATTCATCAAGACAAAATAACCGGATTTTTTTTTTTACACCTTTGCACAAAACCAAGTGTCAGCGTGTGCCAATGGAAAGCAGATAACGTGTGGTGTACCGCAAAACTCAGTCCTACCATGCCACACTTACGGTTACGGGTAGATTTAATCCTGCGGGTTGAGCTCTACCTCCTCTCACGTACAGTGAGAAACCCACGGCAGTGCCACTAATTTACATGTTAGATATTCGTTAGCCATAGTCAAGTGTGACAGTAACAAGTACAAACTACATTGTAGTACGTGATGTTTTCATTGCGTACAGCCTCTTACTGAAATTACTGTCAGAAGACTTTTGTGTAGTGATTTAAACACTGAATGAATCATTAACTATTGTGTGCAAATGTAGAAATTTTTTCTCTTTGGTATTCATTATGTCTAATCTGACTTCTTGTGTACCACTCCAACGAACAAAGGGTAATTATGCAGGTGAAATATTCACTGAAAGACTGCAAGCAAAAGCTCAAAAATGAAATTAGGCTTTAGTCTAACTTGTTTAAGGTTTGTATAGTCTACATCATTTTTAGTTTAAGGTCCCTGATGCTCTTCACTACCATCACTGTAACCAGATGTGTCATTTTCATACTACAAACATTTCCAAAATACATTATCATGATTTTCATTATCAAAAGACATTACAGATCTTCTGCTTATTGTTTTATAAAGAAGTGGTAGAGGTCCAAACTTTGATTTGTGTTTATATTATATATATAAAAAAAAAAAAAAAACCCTTTTGAAGCATGTTCAGTATTTTTTATGGAACATCCACACGTTTAGCTGTGAATCAACCCCAAAAGAATAAAATAGCATGCGGCAAATTTAGTGTACTATATTTTCTTGGAACAGTATATAACACATTTTATGCAAGTACACATGATCATACATAAACGGTTTCTTGTGTGTTAACATCTTCCTTTGTAATTAAGGTGCTGGTAAATTTTTCTGGTCATAAAATCTTTTTCTTTCTTTTGAAGTCTTGTGAAAAGACAAACATTCATGTTAATCAGTGAGTACCCTTGAGTCTTTTCCTAAATGGGGGGGAGGAACTCTAGCAGAAAATGCCAAAATGATCAAATGAACCTTTGAATTTCCCAATTTCCTGCAAGGTCCTTTGACTGAGGGAAGAAAACAAAAGAAAAAAAAAAAAAGCTTGTTTTGGCTGAATTGAGTTACTGTAGATTTAGTCCATCTTGAGTCCACCCAACAGACAACCAAGACAAAAACTACAGTTCCCAATATACAACAGTGGTATCCATTGCATTTGACTTTATATTCAGTTCCACTCTGTCATCATGGCAAAACTAGGTGATCTCACAATTTGTGATGAATATCAGACAGAAAAAAAGTACAGCGTTCTGTATATTAAAAAAAAAAGAAGAAAAAAAAATCATGTCTGAAAGCAGCACTTTGCATGAAAAATACTTAGTATGAAACCCCAGCAGCTGACTTTTCCACCTTTTTTTTTTTTTAAATATTTGTCTATTTTGTCCTAATCAAACCATCCAGCCACACCTCCCCTTCGCCTTCCTTGGTGGTGGTGTTGTGGTGTATGGAATGCAAGGATTGGTCAAAGGGAGAGAAAAATAAATTCTCAACAATATGAAAATAAAAAATCCTGCAGGATTCAACAACTGTGCGGGGAATAAATCCTATAACGGAGTAAAAACAATATTTCTGCAGCTTACTTTTCAAAATAGTCCCGTGTATTTCTAGTCACAAAAGCAACATTTACTAGAACCCAGTTTTAAAAAATGAAAATAAAACCAGTCCCATATGACAGCTATACATTAGAACAGACTGTTAATGGACATGATGATACTGGGTTTCAGACAACCCTAAAGTCAGTTCAAACAAAGACTGAGCTAACTGCAGCACCGTAAGTTCTGTGTTTGTCAAGTATTACAGAATGAATCTATACAAAAAAAGGATGCCAAGGGATGATCCTAAGAAACCTAGTGACAGTTGACAGACTGAATGGAATGATCAAGAGGAAGAGAGACTAATTAAATAATTTTTACCTACTTACCCATGTGAATGAACCTAACAAAATGACCTGAATTTAATGAGTGAGCAAATTGAAAAAGCACCAAATGCTCTACTGATCTAACGATTCCAACCTGGATGCAGAGATTGAGCACTGATTTATTTCGGTATAGGTGCGTGATTCAATTCATCACCTACTTTTGTAATTAAGTGTAAATGTGTTTTCAAAGCATGTGGGAAAATTTTAAATTACACATGATTTAACTCTTATTTCCCCTGCCAAACTGGTTATATGTTTATTTCACTGACTGCAAGATTATAATGAAATCCACACCAGACTACTTATAGAATGCAGAAATGCAGGATTTTTTGGTGAAAGAAGAAAGAATAAAGAAAAATAGGAAAACAATAAAGATAAAGGAAGTAAGAGGCGGTCATTACAAGAGAGATTGAGTCCATACTCCTCTGATATCTGTACATCAAGTCCCCTCCCCTAACCCAGAACTTTTCCACAGGTTTAGTTGAGGAGGGTGACAAACAAGCACACATACACACGCATTCTCACATTCATACATGCTCTCAAATACAAACACGCAATGAGTCCTAGTAGGTCCCAGAATGTGTCCGTACACCTGAACCCTGCATAGGGGGCTGCTGTAAATGCCGCTGTGGGTAGTGCTGTGTTCCACTGGCTGAGAGAAGCCTGGAGCTGGCCTGCAGCACTGAGGGACTGGGGCTGCCTGCTTTCATGTTTCGCACTGTGGGTGACTGGGCTAGTCTGGACGTGTGGGAGGTTTGGCTGTTAATGGCAGTGCAGCTGTCCGCATGGCCCTGACCTCTGGTGGATACACTCATAGACCCTGAAAGAGTGCTGCTGTTTAACAGGCTGGCTTTATGATGGCTGTCTGAATAGAGGTGTGACAGGTCCATCCCTCCTGCTCTACTAGGATGGTGTAGAGTGCCCCCTGTGTGCCTGGAGTCCACTGAAGCAGGGGCCGAGGAGGAGAGCATGTCCTGGGCTACAGAAACAGGCGTCCCCAGCCGAGAAGGATGGTAGCCCTGAACCACTGATGAAGAGGAAGGTGAAGGAGAGGAGCTGATGGAGGGATGAAAAGGAGAGGAGCTACTCTGCTGGTGGTAGTTGGAGTTTTCCAGATGCAGATCAGATTCGGCCAAATGAGGTTGCACCTGGTAATGTCAAAGATTGAAAAAGTCAAACAAATGCACATACAAAGTAAACTTTTATAAAATCCAAAAGAAATTGATATACATCACTGAACACAGTATAAAAAAAAAAGTTTTACCTGGTGTAGGTGAACAGATGGGCTGTAGCTCTGAGGACTCCTCATGGGGGACGTCAAAGATGAACTTGGGAGAGTATACCTATCATCTTCCAGTCCCTCTGTTCATGCACACACAGACACCAGTTGCAAAGATTGAATAGACACACAAAACTGCAAACAAACACAATGCAAATGATTTCTAATATTAAAAAAAAAGTTAATTTGGTAATTCCATACCCGTGTCTTTGTCTCGGTTACTACCATGTTCACCAGCTCCACCATCCGACCTTTTAAGGATCCGATCCATCTTTATATTGCCCCTCAGAACACGCTCGAAAACTCCCTGCCCTTCCCTTAATCTCTCCACTGATGTTGGTACCATCCTAAAATATGAATAAATGTATCCACTCATCTTTTCTCACAGTGTATATGTATATTTCTGACCTGTATGCATATGTTGTTACCAGTGGCTGGATGTCTGGGAGTGATTCCCCAGGGTGGTGCTGAGATCAGGAGGACTGACCTCCTCTATCTGTGGGAATGGCTGATGGGCTGGAGAGGAGAAGGAGCTGTGTGGGGAGGCGGAGGGCTGCAGCAGTGAGCGTGGCCCACCAGGGGATTCAGCAGTTTGGCACAGAGAGCCAGTACGCACAGGGGTACCAATGGTGCCACCAACAGAACCTACTGGCTCAGGGTCCCGTGTTCCCTGCTTCCTTTTTCGATATTCCAGCAAAGATACCTATGTAGTCAAAATAAATTCATAAAACATTTACAAAGTTGTAGATAAACAATGACATCTGAAACAGAGGGTTGCGTCACACACGCACATGCACAATAAATTACCAAAATATCCAGGATGTAACATGGCACCATCCATAGACTCAATGAGAATGAGAATGATAGAACATGCAGTGTTAACCAGCACCTTGTTATACTTAAAAAAAAAAAAAAAAAAAAAAAAATCTGCTTCTAACCTTTGTTACAAGATGGATATCACAGTATGCACAACTGATTTCCTGTTTGTTTAGTTGCCCATGCGCACACTATTTTTTCCCTCTCTCTTGCTCTTTCTCTCTCACACACACACAAACACACACTTCATGAAAATTCTCAGCATATACTCTGTAAGGATGCACCGAAATTTCGGCCAAAATAGTAACAATTTAAATGTTTTGCATTTCGACGCATTTCATGAGATAACAGAGTTACTTCCATTTTACATGATCATTAACAGAATGTACAAAAATATAAATGCAGAAAACACTTCAGTGGTAATGGAAAATATTCTCCTGTGCCAGACTATACTTTTCAGTTACATTTCAAGGTATACTTTGAAGCAGGAAGTTTTTAAAATGCAGTGTGCATTTCATTTTTCAGTAGAATCCAATCAGTACCACAAACACTATAAGACAATGCCAGCTGATAAATTGTCTAGAACATGCATGTTTACCTTTTGCGTTAGTGTTTCATGCTACTGAAATATGTGCATACAAAGAGAGTGTTTTTAAATTATACAGAATTGAATATTACAAAATAACAAAAAAAAATACCTTATGTAACAGTAAAAATGTTTTCGTACAAAAAAAATAAATTTAAATACATTTCTGTCCTAAACATCAGTTAGGCCAAGATTTATTTCAGTGCATCGCCAACACATTACTTAAAAAAATGTAAATTAAAAACTTTATATCAAGAGAACTGAGTGCATGATGAATACATTGTAAACACATACATGATGCACATGTTGCCATGTCTGTAAAAGAAACAACAATATGTAATGGGTTTATGCATGTTAAAGGGTTTTTGGGCAGTACAGATAAGGAAGGCGTACTGTATGCTAATGCAAACAATATCCACATGCACACTTCTAGATGGAGGCCATGTATATAATATTCACCATATTCTGCCCTGGCTTGAATTCACGCCTTACAGCTAGTGCCTGGTAACTAGGCAAGCCTGGCAGCTGACTAACGCCACTTCCCATGGCCCTCTGCCTTGAAAAAAGTGAAGAAGAAAAGACTGCAATAGTTTTTGAGGAACAAAAAATGGAACGAGAGAGAGTATGAGGGGAACAGGGAGGAAATGTCCTGATTCATATTGACACATGAAGAGGCATCTCTTTGTGAGTGATACAGTATTGAGGATACATCTGTCTAGCCTTAGCTGTTTATAAGCTTACTCAGTGCAAATTACTTATTTCATTACTCTGCCTTCTGGTCATCTGTATAGAGTTGGTAGCTCTGTATTTGTCATTTCTTCCAAAGTACTTGCATTTTTATTTTTTCAGCAATCAATAGTTACAGTGCTAAATAATACTGTTTTAAGGAGATATCTGATTTGTGCCAATCAGTACTGCAAATAGAAAATACTCTGACAGTTAACATGTGAATGTACTTTGTGCGCTGAATTTTAGCTTTTTTTTTTTAAGCTGAAAAACTTATTAACTAGTCGAGTGTCTTTTGGCTGCAGATTTCCTTGCTTAACCCATAGTGGAGTAGCAAAATGCCAGTACAATTTAGCCTTGTTATATGTATGGCCTTCAGTGCTCAGTAGAGGAAGACATATGTGGCGGGGTTTAAATTCTCCAGGATTTATTATTTTGCAGTACAGAACTGTATGCAGTTCATATTTTAATCATCCTTAAAAACCCTTCATGTGATTTTATACCTTTAAAAATCAATGCCAATAAAAGATAATTGGCAAAAGGATGACTTGCCTTCTTCTTCTGTGGTGGATTGCTGGTATGAGGAGGCGTGCCACTCCCAAACTGAGGCTCAGGGTACGGTGAAAAAGAACCAGAACCCGGCTCAGTCAATAACCCTTGGCCACTCACAGAGCTATAATAGGATTCAGCAGGAGAGAAGCTGCCTTCTGACTGGGAATGCCTTCTGTCAGTCACAGGACCAGAGGTCAGGTTGGCATTGAGCGGAGAGCAGGTGTAGATTAGGTTGAACTCTGTCCTAAAGACCTGCTCTCGAACCTGTGCCTCATTTAAGCGTGGGCCCAATGAAGCATCACTGGTGTTAGATACAGGGACTGGTGTTAGGCAGACACCATCTCCAGAGCCGGTCAGAGACTCTGGTCCAGTTAAGGGAAAGTCATCAGATGGGGGTGCTGGACTGCCAAGAGCGGATGTCACAGAAAGGTCAGGGAAGGTGGAGATCCGTGGTGTATCAAATTCTGGTCGCAAACATGGCTGGAGAGAATTACAGAGACGGTCATATATCAACATAAGATATAACACTGCTACCATCACTCTCCCTCTCATGCACACAAACATGCAAAAAAAATCCAATCAATATCGGTTATACCTCTGGAGAAAGAGACTCTGGTCTGTGTACAGGAGATGCCTCAGGAGATGAGATGTTCTATGGAGAAGACCACAGGTTATTTAATCCCCTCTACTGCTACACTCACAAGAAACACTCAATACCACTGAGACAAAAACAAAAGCGACTTTGTTAAAGAATATTTTAGTGTTTATTCAACCTAATCTGTAGCTACCACATGACATCGTGCAAAGGATGAAGGGGACTTCTACGGGAAGTCAAATGTTAGTTATTGAGACAGTTTAAAAAACTACAAACAAAATATGAATAAAGAGCCCCTATTAGACAGAGGTTTCCATTTGTATTGAAATCTTACGAGTTAAAAATTATACATAACAATAGGTTGAAAAAAGTGCTGTTCTATATTTACACATTTTAGTTCACTTAGCATTACGACTGCTTATTTGCTGTTTAGTATACAGTCCTGAGCAAACATTTTAGTGAGGTGTGAAGCAATTCTGTAAAGTAAGAATGGTTTCAAAATTATATATAAACATTTTTTTCTCTCAATTTTCAATGCTGTTTAAGTTTTTTTGAACAATAACAATAAATAGGCAATGTTAAGGACCATAGATTCAGTGGTGGGCCAAGGAAACTTAATGACTGTCTGGCAACAGTGAGGCAACAGTGAAGCCTGGTGGCAGTTTCTTGCATGTTTGGGGATGCATTTCTGCAAATGGTTCTGGAGATTTGATCAGTATTAATGGTGTCATCAATGCTGAGAAAGACAGGCAGATGCTTATCCATCTTGCAATGCCATCAGTGAGGCATCTGACTGGCCCCAAATTTAGCAGGACAAAGACCCCAAACATACAGCCAATAACATTACAAACTTTCTTCAGTGTAAAGAAAAAAGTCCTGGAAGTGATGCCTTGACACCCACACTGCCCTGATCTCAAAATCATTAAGTCTGTCTGTGACAGAAGGATTTAAGACAGCATACATCCACAGAGGATTTGTGGTTATTTGTCTAAAATGTTTGAAACAACCTACCTGCCAAGTTCCTTCAAATACTTTTGTGCAAGTGTATGTAGAAAGGGTGATCACACCGAGTATTGATCAGATTTGCAATTCTGCTTCTGTTTATTTTCCATTTTATTAATTGATAAAAAAAAAAGACTATTAACATTTCCATATTTGAAAACATTTTTACTTAACAGCCCATCTGCTTAGAACATTTGAACAGTACTGTATAATAAAACAAGCTGAAAGCAGATGTGTTCTTACCTCAAACTGCAAAGGTGTGTTGCACCGACTGGCAGGAAGAGACAGGAGGAGTGGGGAGTAGGGTGGCATAGCACCATTCTGCCTCTCCTCATCGGCTCCTAAATAGAGCGAGCAGGAAGAGAAGAGAGGGTGTAGCAAGCTCACAGAGGACTCAGTTGGCAGTGGAGGTGTGATGGGGGACAAAGGTCGAAGCAAAAGTTCAGGAGGCGGTGCAACCGTTTCTGGCGCATACTTTGACTTCCTCTTTTTAAAGGGTGCCATTAACTCTGAGAGAACAAACATGACGTCAATGGAACTACATGTACCATTATCTTTAAAACATTGTGTACAACACCTCAAAAGGAACTTTTTTTTTACCAGATCTGGAGGCCGTGCTGCTGCTGTTACTTTGGTGTGAAGAGTTAGACTCAGTTCCATCTTCCATGGAAAGAGACATGCTCTCATCCTGCGCCTGCTTTATCCACCTCTACAAAATGGAAATTAGCAGTACACTGTAGTCAGTAGCAGCAAACAGCTGGGTGCTATTAAATTTTCAATTAACAAACACCACACAGAAGGCACTGCCATTTTTTATTCTGCCAATGTGACTCGTCCTGAAACCTCAACATGCTGCCCACAATCTAACTAACCTTCTTGCAGGAGCCGTAGGTGGGATCGACGATAAGGGGCCGACGACGTCTCTCTGGGTTGAACGGAGAGCCAAAGCGGATGTAGTGTTTGGGTGTGGTACAAATGAGTGGTGAGTGTGAGAGGCCTGGCAGCATGTTGAGTGTAGTAGCCAGCACGGTAGGGTCTGTGGAGATGCGCAGGGGTCGCTCAATTGGCTCCTCTACACGGTCTGGGGCCTTGTCATTCAGCCACTCCGTCACCAAGTACTGAAGAGATTAAAAATATGAAGTCATGATTACACAGATGCATTTGGTTGGGTCCACAGTGTCATTTGGTTCATTATTAGACAAATGTTTTTAAATGTGGAATTATTACTAAATAATTTCATGAATTATTAAGTAATATGATATTCATTATTAGAATTCGCTGTATGTGCTTTATAAAAGCATAATGCCATTTTCAGTAGACAATCTAGTTAAACAATACTATAACTTCTACAATCGTTCTTGAAAATGCAATCCAAGCATTTTCTAAAATTATATACACCTGAAAATATTGTACCTTTTTTGTTTTGGGACACCTCACACTTGTCTTGCTGCCTAGTGCTGTAGAGACTCCACAGCTCTCTCCATCCTGAGGTTGTCCAATTCCCAGAGCTCCATCCCCAATCCCAAGCTCTCCTGCACCAGCTGCAGTGCCTCCCTCTTCCCCACCTGCTGCTCCTGCCTCGGCTGCCTGCTGTGCTAAAAGAGCCTGCCTTTGGCGCCGTGCCCGCTGGGCTGAGCTCGCCCGATTGCGGGATATGCGACTCTTGGGTCGTGGTTTGGAACGTGCTGGGGGAGGTTTGGGAGCAACGAGGCTTGTGGCTGAAGCCTTTTCTGACTCAACTGATGCCACATGGTCCTTGCAGAGAAAAAACAAAGAACCCCACAAAAAATGCTGAGTGAACGAAGATGCTTAAACCCGAAAAACGGGGAAGCAAAGAAATTATACGGCAAGGACTCACTGAGGCCAAAGATGTACGCCGTGTGCTAACTCCTCCAATCAACCCTGCATTGTGACCTGGGTTAACCCCTGTGGGAGAGGAGGCCCCACCTTCCTCAGACCCCACCCCTTCCTGTTTGAAGTCGTCAAGCCCTGCACGTTCGGTACCCTGAGAAACACGTTTCCGCCTTCTTTCCAAATTCTCAAACACGTGCATGATGGCTTCAGCTTTCCGGTCCTCTCGAGACTGCAGTAGAAAGCACAGGTAGCAAAATTAGTTGCAGAGAAAACAGGAACAAATCCACCACTCTTCTATTCAAGATCAAACATGTCAAAAACAAATATAATGAACAGAAATAAACAGTATAATAAATAACTGACTCGAATACAAAGAAATAGAATCTACCATAGAATACAGAGTATTTGCATTTCCTTGTTCTCAAATGCAGCATTGTGTCTGTCATGTTTGAAATGTAGGTTTTACAGATTTGAAAGAAATGTATTTGCATTTGAGTCCAATTTTATTACTTACAATATTAAGTATTTTTTTTCCAATTTAACATTTCATACTCGTGCTGCCGTCCTTACCCGTCTATTAGGTATGGGTGCTCCCATTTCATCTACTTCCTCCTGCCCATCCTCCTGCTTTAAACCATCCATCAGACTCTCCTGTGGAGCCCAAAAGAAAAAATCATATTAAAGAGAGTAAACTATACTTATGACCATTAGTGTCATAATTTTTTAATCACAACATTTTTTGCAATAACCAAAAGCTACTCCATATTACGAAAATCCCAACAAGCAAAGAAAAAATAAATCCTAGCACGTGTCAGTAAACAGCACAGCACCCTGCTAACAATGCATATATCTTTGGATTTACATAATATGCAAACTAAAATTAACACAAGTGCAAGGAATTTTGAATCACCATGTTATTCCTTAAGTTTGTTGTGACTCATATTTAATAACAGGCAGCTCTGCCATTTTTCACCATCCACAAAGTTGTTCTATTCTGTCTATTTTTCTATATTTTATTTGTGTTCATGTTGACCTTTTCAGACCTTTAGCTGAAAAGCACAAAAAAGAAATTAGTTTTCAGGCAATGCTGTAATCCAAAATGCTACAGATAAACCTTAGATCTTGTCGGGCCTAAAATGCTTCCCATTACATAGCACAGAAAGCCATCTTTAGTAGCATAAGGAATTTAGCTCGTGGAGGTTAGTAGGGTGCTTGTCTAAAATCAGATTTACAAATAATTCATTTCATCGCAAGAAAAGACAACTACCTCTGCTTCACTAGTTCCATGTTCCCCATGTTCATCCAGGAGCTGATTGCTATCATCAGATACACTCCCAATCAGGCCATTTCCCTCTAACTCTTTTCGCCTTGCCCTCCTTCTGCGAGTCTCTGCTCCAGGCAGAGTAGGCAGTGGGTTCTGTGGCGGGGGCAGAAGCACCTCAGATGGGTTCTGGTTATGCTTCTGCACGGGACAGTTCTGATTGCCTTTATGACATGCACAGTCCACCTTGTAGTTACTATCAAAGGAGATTAAAAGTGTGTTTAGTGATTTATACATCAAGATTCCGAAAAAAAACAGAACGAACAAAAAAAAAAAAAGAAGAAAAAAAGTGTGGGAGACACTGACCAGCTGCTGAATTCATAATCAAAGCCAATTGTGACCTCTGTATCTTTGGAGATTTGAGAAACAGCATAAATACACAGATGAATCATCCCATCTGCAATCATATGCCGTACCTGATTGTGTATGTGAAAAAAAGAGAAAGACAGACTGAGTTAGAACTGGATTTTTTTGTATGATTATGATTTTTATATATTTCTGTTCAAATATCACAAAGTCTCAATTTGAGCTCAATTTTAGCTACGTCAGTGACGCTGACTAACTTGTACTCCTTTCCATTCCTCTACTCACCTCAGCATTGGGTGTACAGGATCTCCTAATAAAGCGAGCATCGTTGCCAAATGTCCGTGCATCTACACACATTTCTACTTCATTAAATTTAGAGTAGAACAGGACAAATGGGTAGGGCCTGAAAAAAACCACACAGAAATACACAGCTATTCCAAGGCTTATACATATTTTTCTGCTGATTGTTTAACAATTTAAAAAAGGCATATGGCAAAACAAAAGTTGCTGACTATATATATTTCAACATTTAAAAACAGGACCATTTATAAGGATTAAATACAAGTTATGACTTGGATTTAAAGCAAAATATAAATAAACTGGTTGGTCACCCGATTAGCCACTATAGTTTGAAGTGTACTCACCTCTTGAAGAAGTGCCCATTGACCTCAAACTGTTGTTTAAGCATGACTTTGCCTCTGTACTCTATGATGAGTGTGTCAGGCTCCAAGTCCCGTGCTGCTCGCAGGATTTTTCTGTGTTTCTGCACTCGTGTCACACGGCCAAGCTGTAACTACACATACAAACATGTTTTGTTAAATATATAAGATTAGTGTGTGCAAATCTGCTTCTAAACACAGTGAATGTAGTGCACCTGCATCTGAGAGCTCAACACAGTGTTGTTGCAGGCCAACTCTGTGCGGTTGATGGTGTCCATAGCGAGGGCTGCAGGGTTTGGCGAGCTCTTGTTGGCATTGTGATGGAGCTGGAGAAGTGTTTGAACATCAGCACTGTACTGATTGGCCTGAGCCTCCTCATACTGATCTGTCCATTGCCGGATACGCGTCTCCCAGCCTTCAGCTGTGTTCTCATCCAACACACTTGCTTCACTGGTAGAGTTCTAAACAAAAGAGAAAGACAAATGCCAATTGACAAAGTGACAAAGACCAATTACACCACAATGTTTGAAAGTAACCCTATTTAAAATGTATGCCATTTGCTGTAGCATGTTACTACCTAATTTTCTTACCTTCATCCGTAGGGATTTTCTTGAACCCTCTCTAAAGGCCTGCAGGAAAAAAAAACAGTTTAGATCAATGGATGCACCATAGTATGCTGTTTCAAATACTGATCTCACAATTGTTAGCAGTGTAATCACATGTATATACCTTGACTTTCTTAGCTTTAGGGGCAGCTCGTGTTTTCTCCGTGCTCTTCTTTCTTTTCTTAGCTTTGTTGCGTTTGACTCTGTTAACGGTGAGTGTGATGCTGGTGGGTGTGTGCTGAGTGGCTGTGTATGACACTGTGGCAGCTGAGACCTCCTCATCTCCACTTTCTGTAGCACTGCTCTCTCCTACTAACAAAACAAAAATATCCAAATTCATACACACACTGGGCACACTATTAGAAGGGAACATATCAAAACTGATACTTCCATGCTTCAACATTTTGTGTGAGTTTCCATGTGTTCTTCTAAAGCCTACCGGACACATTGTCTTGTTTCCGATGCTGCCCATCGAGTCCTTTCCTCCTGTCCAGTCCCCTGTACACATCAAATAAGTAAGACAAATTGCATACCACCACACTGAACAAGATAAAAAGATTAAAATGGCTAACAAATGTGTGTAGCTGACTGGAAAACCTAGTTGGAGGTCAATTCACCTGAATTATGGCAATCAACAAAATGTCAAAAAAGATTATCTTTTTCTGCCCATAATGGTTTAACCAGACTTATGATATAACTTGTAATCACTGCTCATGTTGAGAAATTTGCAAAACAAAAAAGTAAATATTTCCCTATGTGATGGTTCTAAGGTTGCTACACAAATATTGATGATGATCGTATCATTATTGAAAATGATCATCATCACTGACCATGTATATAGAGAGCCTTTAACCCATTTATTCTTACCTGCAGCTCTCGCATTTTATGAGGTAGCGATCTGACGTCAGGCGGCACTGGCACCAGCCTGATGGCACAGCACCTTCCTCCTCCGATGAGCTATCACTGTCGGCTGAGTTGTCAGGGTCGTTGGTGTGTAAACGGGGTCGGGGACGGCCAAGGGCGCCATTGAGCTCCAGGCGGGGAATGATGGTCTGGGAGAGTGGGGAGGCAGGAGGGGTAGGAGGGGGTGGCGCTCCATAGTTATGATCCTGACAACACACAATGGAAGACTGTTGCATCTTCAAACAGTGGTGTTCAGGTATCAGAGAGAGAAAGACAGAGAGAGAACAAGACACAGAAAGGAAGAAGGGACAGCAAGAAGGTGGGAATGAAAAATAAAATGCAGCATTCAAAAAACATGCAGGACTTAACAGTTGCAGTATGGTATTTAAGCATGGAAAAACTCTACAGTGAGCCGCGTTTGAGCAGCTCACAGCAAACTTACAATTACAATGAAAAGTGCAATTAACCTACTAAATATGGTTCAAGCTAACGATAGCACACCAGTTGAGCTGGATTACATCCAATACAATTCTCATTGCTATACTATGACTAATACTCATGCCATGCAAAAGAAGAAATACTCACAGCATAGGGCAGACCCCGGTATCCATGATTCTGTGCACTCCCACAGCTGTGGTTCGAGTATGTCTTCTCATTCACTGCAGGGCTCGCTTCCACTGACTCAGGACTGAGTGAGATTAAACGGAAAATATAAAACACTGAGATCAATGTAATAGTGCACAAAAAGTCCACAGAGAATGACATAACAGTAATCATTATTCAAATGACGAGCTAACCACTAGGTGGCAGTAACACATTACGATAACATGTAGGAAGCCTCCCACCATATTTCAAAATGGAACAGTTTGCTGTTTCTGTATTACCACACACACCAAAATAAGGCTTGTGTTGCTATTATATAATAGAGCAGGTATTATGTAATAGTTCCAGATTGCAAATATTCATATTCACAAACACATTTTATATACACACACATATATATATATATATAAGGAGACACACACGTGTGTGTGTGTGTGTGTGTGTGTGTGTGTGTGTGTGTGTGTGTATATATATATATATATATATATATATATATATATATATATATATATATATATATATAGATAGATAGAGAGAGAGAGAGAGAGAGATAGAGAGAGAGAGATAGAGAGAGAGAGAGAGATCTCCTTATGTATAAGTAACCTGTCTGTATTAAGACAGAAGCAGAATAAAGTCAGCTATAAAGCTAAAGGAGTTCCCAAAATTATGATAAGCTGGTACTGTCTGTATCATTACTTACAGAAAAATTATTAATTAAAACCGACAATTTGCTAACAAGAGTTAACTCATTATTCCATAACATTTTGCTGTTAGCTGTTGTCACAGGTTGCAATAAACTACTAATTAATAAACTCATTTTCATGTTAGGAATTTAAAAGGGTTTTTGTCTAAATGGTTGAACATTTGTTACCCAAAACATTTCACTAGATTATTGATGGACTAACAAACCTAAACTCTTTTTTCAAACTAGAAATGAAACTTTCATTTCAACAATATGCCCACAGCCAATGTGCCAATATGACCACACATATCCTCAGACAACTGTGAAAGACTTTTTAGAATGGATGTAAAATGTAACCCTTGCAAATATGTGGATACTGAAATTAGGCAGAATGCACACTTCTGATATATTTTAATAGTGATACCGATTATGCTGAAAGAAATTTTAGCGACAATTTTTCGCATGGAAAGATATTTATAATTGATGAAAGGTCTGCTGAAATGCGAGCATTTCTAAGTCTTGAAGTTTGCATTACTCACTCTGATCCGGCGGCCATGTCTGTGTAAGGTGTCTCAGGTGTGGTGACTCCCAGTGCGATTGCTATGCTCATGACTTCAAGCACAGCGCCGCAAGGGAGGGGGGAAAGGGGGAAGGGAGGGGGAATAGGGGATGGAGGGACAGGGGGAAAGGAGAGGAGGGGGGGAGGGAAGAGGGAATCACGAAATCCGAATGGCAGAGACAGTCCACTCCTGAGGTGGGGTGCCGCAATGCCACTCACAGCACCTGACACACATCAGGAGACCTAGAAAGAGTAATATGGTCAGATTAACAATGATTGTCCCCAAGAATCTTCATCATACTGTAACATCATGCAAATTTCCATACAAGTTACTTACTTCCATAGTTTTTAGATTAGCTACAACAAATGGTTATTTTGCTAACGGATTAATCAACATTTATCTGGGAATCCACCATGGCATGGCAATTAGGTAAATCAGACAGCAAAATAGATTACTCAACGTTTCTAAAAGTTGCACGTTTTCTTTCTGTTTCAACTTGACTCAGCATCCGCACTTGTGGTGCCACTAATACACCAAGCTGCATAAAGCACATTCTAAGCCACATAAACCCACTATTAATGCAAAATATTAATAATCAAATTTCCAAAAAGACAAATAACAGAATAACAGCTTTAGCTTGATTTCATGGAATGTTTTTTTAATAGTGACTTAAACATCTATATGCGTCCCATTTATTAATTTAGTGTATTGAGAAGCTGTATACAAGCTGTTGGAAAAACTAAAAGTAAAAATTCAAACAGTTTACTGTGAAAACAAATCCTGAATACCACAACACACAGGTGCACTCGATTATTCAGATACAGATTAAGATTATAAAGATGCAATATCTGAGAAGGACAGAAGGTGGCAATACATGAACGATGCACTTAAATAGCTTTTGGATTTTGTCAAAGTGAGGCTAAAACACAAACCTTATCAAAACACCACCATATCAAGCAATTTTTAATATTTACTTGGAAGGATTCAATTAAACAGTGATGAATTATCACAATAGCTCAGGCTAAATCAACCTTCAGCTTGTCAAATTCTGTTCTCTGGTAGTCAGTTTGTCATATTACATTGTTGTATCATATTGACACATTTTTGGAGAATGTATGTCTTTCTGTACCAAAATAACATACAAGTATTCCAAGAAATAAACTTAAACTAAAAACAGGAACAAAGAAGGGAACTACGCAAAAAGATGACCGCATTATTCTTAAACTGTAACCCAGAAAATCCCAGGAGTGATTACTCATTTAAAAGCCTTTAGTTACAGCAATCTAAGCACAACCAAACTCTCCAAGTTTGAAGTCGATGCAGAAATTTTTCACCTCTAATCAGGCAACATCTTAGCACCCACATGAATAGTGTTCAGGAACACGTCCCCATAGATACAGTTGCTAATGGCCCATAGATACGGTGGACAAGGCCTCTGTTTAAGTGAGCTACTAGCACCAAAACAAATTAAGCAAATGATACATCATCCACACCTGTCTTTTAACCTACCAGTTATCCATCTGTTCATCAAGTAGTAGCATTACTAATTTGTCTTTAAAGCTACTCCTCAGGCCTAATATTTCTACTTACATTGCAAAAGATTATTAATAGGAATGATTTGTCAAATGAGCTTACTAAAAATAGCTCCGTGAGTTGGAGATGCAAGAAAATGATGAAGCTGGATGAAAGTCTTTCAATTCTGTAGGAAGGCAAGATATATTACTGGCTGATTTCCAAATATATATTTTGTAGTATTTTAGGATAGGCTTACTACAACATAATTAATTACGTAACATATCAATGTGTTAGTTTCTGAGAATATTATTTTTCACTTAGGGTAATGCTTACGATTCCTTGCCTGTCTTGTTTGCTGCATATCAGGTACTGGTGAAGATATATATATATATAAATGTCATTTAGTTTGATACAACTATACAGATTACATGTCAGCTATAGGATAACTCAGCTGATAAGTACTATCAATGTGATAATCAGAAACATAAGGAATTATTTCAAATGTTCAGAATTTTGAGGTTGATTGTGAAGAACAAGCACAGGCTGACTGCATGTGCTGACCGTGTGTCATATTACAACCCCAACATGCCAGCCATGACTACCCTACAACACAATTTTCTTGTTCATATTTAGCTATATGAAGTTAAACAATACACTGGTGACTTGGTGAATCATTGTCAAACATCCTGAAGTTTTAATAAACATGTGTTAAAAATACAGAAAATGGGCTATCAAGATTTTTTTAAACAATTAAAACAATTCTGAACAAAATCAGAATCAGAATCAGAATCAGGTTTATTGGCCAAGTCTGTTGATGAACACAAGGAATTTGGTTCCAGCTGTTTGTGAATCTCAAAAGTACAGACATAAATAACACTGCAAAACCAAATCAAAACAAGTATATTTGTGAGAAATCTGTCTGACAAACACTACCTATCATGCAATTCTAAATGGCTATTTAGAGAAAGAATGTGAAACTAGGTGAATCTGTAAACAAAGGCTGTGTGTCTGAGTGTCTTCACAATGCTGATTTGTTCCAAGGCACGGAAAGCAAACTAAAATATTGATGAATGACAGAATACAAAATTATTTTGCAAGCATCAACCTCTTCTGTGCTCCATAAAGTTAATCTTTCACACAAAAATCTCCCCTAAAGGCCAGTTTCCGACTACTATTATCCTGCCTTTTTATATCCCCTTCTTAACAAACACACAAACGCACACAAAAAACAAACACGCACCTCAAGAGGCCATTTTGTGGTTGAGACAAAGTCTATGTTTCACATCAGGCACTATGCACTATATTCTTAGTCCATGAACTACTGACGCAGACTAGAGGAGGGACGGGTGAGGTTTTTGGCACAGGGGCCACATTATATTTCTAATACTGAGCTGTCGGTGGCATACTCCATTTTCTCCTTAGTTATGTATTCCTTTTGCATGTATATATCTGTGTGTGATATTAACCACATTAACACACGTACACATACACTCACTTGAATAGGAGCAAACATATTAGGACTAACAATTGCCATATATTGGACAAATTTCAACCACATAAAACAGTCAAACAGGGATAAGTACAGACAAGGAAAATTTCATTTTGCTGGTGAGTATTTCTAAAAAATAAAACAAAAACCTTGTGTGGTTGCTTGTATAATCGGGCTTTTCTAAAACAATAAAGTATATCTATATTTATAGATAAGATTCCATTAACATAAATGGGGTTATTACTAAAGCACTTTTTTAGTTTGAGACCTGGGTATTACATTTGACTCCATACTAGAGCAAAACCGTTTGGATAAAAAACATTTTCACAAGTTTCACTGCACTAAACTACACAGTAGCTTTGAAGTGAGCAGCTAGAGTCGTTACTCGTGCTGCAGAATCTGCTCACATCACTCCTTAACCTGCATCCAATACAAACTTCTCCTTATGACAGGGCAAAGCCATGTAAGGCTTTATATACATATTCATTTCTCCTCTGTCACTAAAAGCCAATATTTATTCTGAAGTCCACCAAATACAGCAGGACTTTTAGTGACTTAGCTCCTAAAGTTTATACAACATGACATCAATAGAAGGACTCATATCTCCTCTTTTAATGTTTATACCTCCTTTTTGTTTACTAAATGGGCATTCTGTGAACAAGAATACTGTTTTTTAGCATTTCTATCCAAAAAATAAAAAACATGCAATGTATGTCAACAGTGCGGCTCTTGTATTTTTTAAAAGCAGCACGTTTCATAAACGTCAAGGGTATATAGATTAAATAGTGCATATTGTTAGTGAGGGTGTTGACTTAAACCTGGTAAACCTGTTGTTGGGCCAGATCCCATGAGCCATATTTTCCTCATGCATGACCAACTACCTGGATTTCAAGGTAGTCAGGTTTCACTTACATTTTTAACAGAATATAAAGGACAAATTCCCTTACTGATCTGTAACATAACTGCCTCCATAGAAATAGAAGCTTGCAAAATACAAAGGGCTGTCTCTAAAACTGAATCATATACATTTTTAAGCTTTTTAGTGTACAACAGCCATGATCAGCATGGTGATGTCACCGGTAGCACTGATGGCTCACAGCTCAAGTTACCACCTCTGCAGTTTTGCATTTTTCCTTGTGTTTGTGTGGGTTTCATCCATGTTCTCTGGGTTACTCTTAGTGTCCAAAAATCCATAATCTTTCAGGATGGCTAAGCTACATTGCCCCTAGTGTGGGAATATGTATGTGCATGATGCCCTGAGTGGGATTAAAATCCCATCTGGGGTGAATTCTTCTGTCATGCACACACTGATCCTGGGATCAGGCATGAAACTGACCAGGATAAAGCAGTTACTGAAAATTAATACATGAACAAACATTCCTTTATACTTCTTCCTTGAAGCACATAGGGTTAAGGCCCCACAGTTTCAGCTTGCTGGTAAGCAGGGCTTCAGCTAACAACTTTTGGATCAGTAGTCCACCACTATAACAATATCTCTGTAGTTCTGATATACATGAAGAATTTTGACACTAATCTTACCTGTCACTTCCCTATCCATTTCTTAACTCTTGCACTCACTAACTACCTAATTATTTTCCAGATATGTTTAACTCAGTTTTTGACTGTCCCCAAAGGTAAACAAGGGTGCAAAGGCATTTTAGCTGAAGGGTTAGGATGAGAATGCACAATAGCAAATGGACTTTTCTGTAGCCAGTGTACATTGATGCACCCAACAGTAAAAATTTATAATTAAACTTTAACCATATCTGAAATTAGGCAAATTTATCCAAGAAATGCAATTGTATCTGTCTTTTAGCATTTTGATTCGACTGACATTTGAAAATAATGGTACCGCCAATGGTTCTTCCTTATGATTGAAAAGAAAGATATGAGAGGGTGGGAAAAACAAATATAACCAGGACACTACAGAAAAATAGGCAGCTGCAGAATTAAAAAAAGTCAAATTCCCATTAAAAAAAAAAAACAGCTCTAATATCTACCCTGATACAGACAGGAATGACATCATCTCTCCCAGTGCAGAAAGGGGATGGAAACAAGACAACCCACACACTAAGCCAGACAGGCCCTACCCCCTACCCCAAATTCCGCTGTAATGTCCTACCCTGTCTGCGCATGCTCTCTCCCTGCCCTTTTGGTTCTCAAATGAAGAAAAAAATACGTTCAAGTACTTGCCTGTTGCCTTGTATACCACTGCTCAATTTGTGCACTTTCATATGTAGTGTTGCTAACATTAGTTTTATGACCAAATAAGATCACCTGCCCTAGAGACAAAACACACTAATGTGATTTAACTCGTCTTAATGCTATTACATTCTTTCTACTGGGATGAAGCTTGTAAGGCATTCAACACAAGGCACTATATAACGTGGCTCAATCAGGATATTTACTGAACAAAAACAATGAAAACAATGGTTTGGAAATTTTTCAGTGACCATAGCTACAACACAACATCACAGCAAGTCTCTCAAACCAAACTTCAAATCAAGAATCACAAACCTATTCAGTTCTAACACAAAACAGTCACCTGAGCACTAATGATGACATCAGTCTTTCCACATCACTGACTTGTTCAAACACAAACAAGCTTCCTGCTATCTGGACAGCCATTTTGCCTCTGGGAACAATGAATAATGTTTCCTTGTCTGACACAGTAGGAAGTAATAACACAGGCAAAGGTAATAAGATTTTGAGGCTCTGGTCAGTGTAGAGAGATTAATAAACATTAACAAAAATATTTAGATTTCAGATTTCAAAATATGGAATATTCAAAGCCCTTCTGAAAAGCCTTTCAAAAACATAACCTCATTATGTGTACCTTTAATAGCACAATTGTGACTTTGTTATAAAAGTTTTATCTAAATGACACTTGCACAATAAGATTCACAGATTTGTTAAGCAGCATACAATCAGAAAGATCTTGACACGTGATGACAACACCCTGTAAGTCAACATGTTTTGCATAATGCCTGACTATTTCCTCTAATAAAAGAATAGCCTGCATTGACTAGCCTAACTCACTATGACTAAAAAAAGTAAAAGATATTTTTAAAAAATACTATTACAAACACAGACTACAAAACTTGTTTTGTTTCATTAAACAAGTGTATGTTAGAAAACAAGAAATTGGAAGCAAGGAAAGGGGCTTCATGTAACTGATCTTGTACAATTGTTACACTATAATGGCAATTTTTTTGCCTACTAGTAGTTCAGCTGCATGATCACAAGTTCAATTCCCGGGCAGGGAGCTAATCCAGCCACTGAAGAGTTAACTCTCAGTGCCGGTCCCGAGCCCGAATAAAATGGGAGGGTTGCGTCAGGAAGGGCATCCGCCGTAAAAAATCTGTGCCAAATCAAATATGCGGACCAGATGATACGCTGTGGCGAGCCGAAATAGGGAACAACCGAAAGAACAGCAACATCATCATGATGGGAAATCTTTTCATTCCAATGTTCAGATTGCACCAAAAGCAAATGAGAGGATGAGGGATGCAAATTGTGCAATGATTTTAATTCCCACCCTCTCTCAAGAATTTTTGCTCTTCTCTGCAGAGCACAGCCATGAAAACACCACCCCCACCAATGTTAAAACACAAACATATGTGCACACAGAGTACAATCTAAGGACATATGTCTTATGATTGGCTGAGAAAATCAGTAAATGCTCCAATCCTGAAACAGCAGAGTGGCAGGCGTCACGCAGTCAAGTTTTAACCCTATCATACTGTAGGGCAAAGCTGTAAACATATTCAGATCGACTACTGAGCTCCAGAACCTGAAAGTGAACATACAGTATAAAGGCTTATGAATACAGTAAAAACTACATCACCATATGATGAATCTGACTCACCCTTTTCATTGCACTGCTTTTAATAAATCCTGAGAAAATACTGTTTAGTTCACATACGACGAGAAAAGAATAGACTATCATTTGGACTCAGCAATCATATCTTTTTTAAAAAGGCAACGTTTCCCATATCCACAGTACAACACTACAATTGTAGTTATATATTTAACCCAAAGAGATAGTGTGTAAAACCAAGAGAGAAAAGAAAAACTGCAATTTCAAATTATACAGTGACAGTGTTACTGGAAATCTAAATAGCAGTCAGATATCTATTAACTTTCCTTCAATGTAAGATAACTCCCCAGAGAAACTCCCCACAGAAAGGAAAGGAAACACATAAATTGTGCAGAAACAACAGAAGTGAGTAAGAGGACAAGGGAATAACACTGAGAACATTAAAAAAAACTGTAAACTGTCTGCTCTGACTGAACATTCCTTCAGATCATCATGTTTCAGTGCAGAGAGGAAAAAAGAGGCCCACTTTGGGGCAACAACAGACATGAATAAATTCAGAGCAATATATATGGCTGATTTTCAAAATCCTTTTTAGAAAATCGAAGGTTTCAATTTTAGTTTGATGTCATATTAGTCATTATAGCAACTGCAGTTCATAGTTACTTAATTAAAAAATTTTGGGATAAAAAATAGAATAAAAAAAGCTGTAACCATTACTGACAGGAACACCTGCCTCTAAACACCCTTTTGTGAAGAGGTCATTATCCTTGAGGCTCAATGCCCTTGAAAGTTTGAAGCATTTGTTCAAGAAAGTAACAGACAGTGTAAAACACAATTTTGTTAAACTGAACAGTCTTTGATTATTCTAGAATAGTTTAATTCTAAAGGATACGGGAGTTCGTCTCTAAAAAGCAAATTATTCTAAAATCTTGGAAAGGACAAATTGAGAACACCAAACACGGAGTTCAACGACAAATCTTGTTTTGCTTACATTTAAGAATTATAAACAAACTCATAACTCATGAGTATATCAATTTAGTATATAATTGACATTTTTTACATTTGAATTTAAATCTTTTGCTTGGACTGCTTAATCGTTTGACACTTCACAAAGCATTTACTGTTTACTGAGATAAGTTGGGTGAGGGAGGCTTAGAGCTCAAATTTCACATAGTTAAAGGTGGCCAGAAAAGCAGAGTGACTAAAATAAGACAGAAAAAAAACTACGTGCAGACAGTATGTGTCAGTATACTGGTAATCTATAGCTAATACTACAGGTTTTCCAATTTCACTTCAGGCGATTACTTAAACTGGCCTTACCATCTCTCTCACACACACACACCTCAACGAGTAACATTTACAGATCTCTTGCTTCTGTTTTTGTAATATTTAAATGTGAAATATAAATTTAAATTGTGCTTGTGTTCGTTTAAAAATGGGAAAAACTAGGTCATGTATTTGTCATGATGGATGTATTTGTCATGATGGATGAACACAAATGCCCTCCGTTCTCAAGTCTGTCCTAACTGCAATGGCGCCGTGCTGATGTTCCTGCGGCCCTCAGGAGACTTCGTACTTATCGTGTAACAGTAACAAAATATTTCAGGCACTGTCATGGACACCTTTTGTTCACGGTCAAGGGAAACAGGGGTCCTGGTAATTAGCGACTAAAGTAGCTAGCAGCAAGCCTGGCTTACTCCAAAATGGTACGAACACACTCGCTCGTCACGATGTATTTAAGATCCGTAAATACTATCACCAACAACTGCTAACATGCTTGTAGGGGTAATTTTGTTGTTGTTTTTTGCCCCAGAGGCTAACATACGTGAAAGCTGAACACATTAATAGTAGGCTGTTTAGAATAAACACGCCATATGCGATCAATTTACAGCCATAACACGGCGTTCGGTCGACGAAATCCTTCAGGACAGCAGACTTTTTCGAAACTGACTAAAAATGTCAAAGTAAGTAATAATTAAACGGGAAATTCCCCGTTGGACGGAAAGAGCGGCAGCAAATCGTTAGCCAGCCATTGCAGCCTGCCTGCCCTCCCTCTCCCTCTCTCTCCTGTCGCTTCGACTCACTTGTTGTTGAAATAAAAATGGAGGCTAAAAAAGGAAACGCGAGCTCCCCTTAGAAATACCACCCATTTCTCATGGCCGCCGAAGAGCTTGGTGGTTGGTTCATGGGGGAGGTGGGGGTAAGATTAAAAAAAAAAAAAAGGCAAGTCACCCTTCAAAGAGTTGGCAATGTTAGCTATCGAAATAGAGAAAGTTCAATACAATACACCAAAAACCTCCGAGTCCTTTAACCTCTCTCCAAAGTTCAGCCAGGCAAAATGAAAATAGATTTTAACTGCATCAGTCCAACAGTGGAGTGCGACAGAACTAGCAAGTAAGATTTAAAAAAAAAACGCTGTAAATACATAATAGGAATACTTCCGGAAACGATTATGCAACAAATCCAACTAAACCTCCAGACATGAGTATATTTATACCGAACGATTAAAACATAGATCCGGACAAAATATCCAAAAAAAAGTTACAAAAACAAATAACCTGTGGAAGACGGCGCTTCATCGAGCACAGGAACCCTTTCCCACGTATTTTACACCATTAACACGACTTACTAACGCAAATACAGGGATTTTTTGTTGGTTTGTTTGTTTTTTTAATATACCTTTTTGACCTGGACGCTAATACTAATGAATAACTGGTCTTACAAAGTCCCTGATCGTGTACCAAGCTGTTTGTAACCACATGAGTAAAGACCTGTGTAAAGCCAACTAGACGTTTTCAGATGACCCAGAATCTCACCAATATGCTCAGCATTTCCTTTCCTCGGTTTATAAACGTCCACTGTGGCAGAAACATGGTAAAATGTCCAATTTGAATGTTACAACGCTGATACACGTTTGTCTTTCGAGCAAAGAATGAGCCAGCATTCTCCATCCAGCTAACCTAGCCAACTAAAAGGAAACTGCTCAATCACACAGCTAGCTACTTTACTGGTAGCATTAAAAACGTTTAATTATCAAAATCCCACGTATATGCGCACAGATCATTGTGTTGTGTGACCCTGGTGTTGTAAACATGATACAAAATGGCAAATAGGCACATAATTAGTACAAACACCAAATGTTTACATCGCCAGCCCTTGTGGAAAAAAAAAATTCAGGTCTCGCAGCACGAGGAACTGGTCGAAATATTATGAATATTGGTTATAACAAACAATTTACTAACCAGAGAGCTAGCTAAGTAGCTAACTTGGACAGTTGGTTAAGCGAACATAAACTATGGCTATGCTGAAATAATTAGATTCAGTTATATTCCAAATAATGTAAATGTTAATAACAAACATCTGAGACCCTACAAATCCTTAACACATACACAGAGATAGAAAGCTAGTTAGCATAGCTAGCTACAGAGCTGCTAAGTTATGCTGCAACTTTTGCCTTTAGTGAACCATAACATGCTATTATCTGCAAAATACCCATGGTAAAATATTTAAACTTACCAAGCCCTTCATTCCAACTCAGTTCAGGTAAAATATCCTATTGAGATAACTGGCTGTATTTAAATATTCCCACATCAAAACGAATCAGACTACGAGGCCTCTTCTTGTGACCTCGGCTTTTCCTGCGAGCTGTAAGCCGAGAGGCAGCTCCCTATCCCGGGTACCTTCCAAACTTCTCAATGTCCCTCACGCAGTGGGTGAAAGTTTCATACCCTTTTCTGTTTGGGTCATAGCACTTCCTTCAAGTGTTATTTTGAATCCCAGCTGGTTGCATCCATTTATAATGTTGTTTTACAATAATTATAGTCGATATTTATTTGGGGTAGGTACAGCTCTGTGTGTTACAAGGCTGTGATTCTAGCTCAGGTCCTCAACATTTGCAGTGGCGCCCATCCCCCTCCTCACCGGCATCGACCGCGGCTGCCAGCGAAACTGACACACAACCATAACACGGGGTTTCCGTGCGACTCTAGCAAGGGTTCAACAACGAGGCGTTCCCAGCGACGAAGCGCAGCCTGCTAAATTACCATTGGTTCAAAATCTGTCAATCAATGCGCGCGAACAAACACAGAGATCTGATTGGATAAGAACAGTTAAACGTGTTCGTCGACCAAGACAGGGCAGGACTTTGTTTTTTTGGGAGGGGTGGAAAGCGTAGTCAGCTTCTGCACCGCTCGGTGAGAGGGTGGACGGAGCGCGTAACGCAGACGACCAGAAAAGACCTAGTAGCTTAACGGATATTCGAAAGAAGTAAATGAGGATATCATGGGAACAGTGGTCACGTTATTAAATACACACGGCGTGTGAAGAATTTTCAATTCTTTCATAAAGGGATTATTCTTTTTTCTTGTAAACAAAATCTATTCAGCGCTAAAGGGAATACACTCAGCTTGGGTTAGCCATATAGCAGCTGTTTGTCCATAGCACGGGGTCTCCGGGGCCCCATACCAGGGACTACGACATTAGAGGTAGGGTCAGCCCCACCTTAACCCTGCTATGAATGGAGCTGTCCTGGCATGGGATTGGACAGGGATATCGACTTGTTTACACATTTCCTGGCTGTGTTCACTTGTGGTTCTTGCACAAAAGATATGGGTTTGAATACATACACCACGGTGGATATATTAAAACACATTTAAAGTCGGCTACGTGTCTGTTTTCTGTTTTTGTATTCCGTGCAATAAATGTTACGAAACAACCCACTCTACGTGTATAACCTGCACCGTGCAATGTTTTAGAAACGACGAGCTCGTATTTAATTGCAATGACGATGTACGTGAACGGACACGAGAGACGATGCGATTGGACGCTGGTGTTTCTGTACAACGTCACGTGGGTTGAGAGGCGCGCAAGGATTGGCTTATTGTTTCGTTCACGTCATTTGTTGCAACGACTTGTGAAGACGCGCTGCTACACAGTCAGTGAGTGGGTGAACAACACGGGGACTTTTAAAGCAGGCTTAATTTACCAGATTAGTTCACCAAACTGCCCTAGAAGTCAAATGCATTTGAATTGGAACGGAAATATTTAAACTCAGATTGAAGACTCCTATCCAGATTGAACCCAATAATTAAAAAAATGGATAAATGTGTCTGGTCAATATTTTAGAGCCCATTACAGTCACGTGGACTGTTTGATTTGATCATTCTGTATTAAACAGTAATAATTAAGTGTAACTTGTGTTTTGTACACTGGGCTCTTTGCAAGTAGAGTTAAATCTTAAAATAATAATAAATAAAGGTGTCTTTCCTGTTATGAGTATATATGAAAATGTGTTTAAAATACTACTCGCTATTAAACATAATGCTGGTAGATGGGGGTTTTCCCCCAAACCCATGTTGGTGGAGCATTAATGTACAACCGCACCTTGAAAAAACTCGTGACTGGAGCCACCGCCATTACTGTGTAAGCGGAGGCGCACGTAACCTCAAGCCGCCCGGTTTCACCTGGACATCACCGACATGCACGAGCTCACCGACTGACGGTGTATCACAGACGTGTTATAAAGTTAAATGTAAATTCAGCCGATCCGTGCAAAAGCTTAGTGTTTTTTCGTTGTTTTTTTGTTTTCATGACATATCCTGGTCTGAGGCTTTATGGGTTTAAGCAGGGAACTGGCGAATCACTGGCTTCCACGTCATCGCGCAGGTCGCGGACCCTTAATCGAGCACGTGATTGGTCGTCCGTTTCCCAGCAGCAGTGCCAACTCGAGGCTCGCCTGCTACAACGCTCCTATTGTACCGCAGCCGAACAGCCTCAATGCGCATGCCCAGGCCACGTGACACCCAACCGACAGAAAGCTAACTCACCAGAAGAAAGTAAATAAACAAATAACGAACACGTCGTTTCTCATGAGGTGTTACGTGATAAATCTTTTACCTCATCAGGAGTTATAATCTGTCGCATTTTCCAGGTTTAAACTGACCATATCAAACGAAGTCGCTGGGGGGAAAAATGGCGGCTTGTAAACACCATCATGATAATGGCGGTGTGACATAATACTGGAAAACTAATCAACGATTCCAAATTCATGAGGAGAATCCCAGCCCCAGTGATCAATAAAAGCTTCTAAAGCTTGTGATAACTATTGACTGATGAACGATATATCCAAAAAAAAATGCATTTAAATTTTTTCAGCTAGAAATAGCTTGAGATGTGAATTGTAGCTGTATTCAACTCCATTCTCGTAAAAATAATTTGTCAGTCTGAGTACAAAGCTCTGAGCTTGTAACACTAGAATGAAATTTTAATTCAGACAGAGAAATAGCATGTCAATATTATTGCAAATAGCCAACCTCCTTTAGTCCTATAGAACTGACAGTCAATATATCATAGACTCAACAAGTAGATGCATAAAAAAATAAATAACAGTCAAAAAGTAACAAATCGTTAACAATGGCACTCCACGATAAATGTATGGCTTTGAAACTTTGCGCTTTTTTCCCCCATTCTTCATCAGGATGCTTTCATGTTATGTCTACATAACAAGGTTTGGTAATAAGGGGTATCGTCACACTTACATAAAAAGTCTAGACAAACATTTTTTTTTCCTCTAAGTTTACACATCACTACTCACAACAAAGGAAGCTCCTTTGCACATAATCAACGAACCCATCTCAGGAGTTCTTACATTTTGAAACAATGCTTTACATGTAGTGTTACAATTTATTTGATTTGGTTACAATGACTTATTTGGTCCAACAATCACCAAAACACTATGTTCTAACTTAAGGGCTATATTTAGTTATATAACAGGACATACGTTGGCATCATCTACCCATTTGATCAATTACTGATATGTTCAAACACATTTTCACGTTGTTTTTTTTTCCTATAGAATCAAAGACCTTTATGTGACTGAATGAATGCAGATACACTGTAAATGTTAAACCAAGCAGAATTGATAGATCTAGGCACCCACACCCACATGCGCAGCCCTTCTTCTACTTCATATAATAATAGTGTTATTTTGTGTGTGTGTCAGTAGAAGTAAGAGAATGCCATAGATTATGCTGTTTTTAAAGGCAGCAAGACTTGCTGCTGTGGGACTCTTCTGCCCCCCTGTGGACACTCAGTGGCACCTTACACATCTGTATTTCCACAGTCGCTTCTTCTTGGTGCTCAAAGCAGTTTCAAGCTACCTGTAACATTATTGACCATTTCGTCTTCTCCCATGATGGCCAGCACAGTGCTAGAGCCTGGCTCCACCTAAAACCAGGAGAGGAGGCATTTGTAATTAATAGGCCAAATGTGCACTCCCTAAGCACTTTATTAGTTGTACACCTAATCATTCATCCAAATATCTAATAACACAATCACATGGCAGCAGTGCAATACATAAAATCATGATAATACGAGCCAGTAGCTTCAGGGAATGTTCTTGTCTAACATAAGAAAAGGGAAAATTACAGTGAACAGGCACATCCGGTTAGAAGCAGTTCTGCAAATGGAAACATCACCTTGTTGAGAGAGATCTGTGAAGAATGGCCCGACAGGTTTGAGCGGACAGAAGGGATACAGTAAGTCAGATAACCACTCTGTACACTATTGTGGTGAGCAGAAACATATCTCAAGAAGTCAAACCTTGAGGTGGATGGGCAACATCAGAAAATCACTCTGGGTTCCACTTCTGTCAGCCAAGATAATCTGAGAGCTGAGACTACAGTGTATAAACACAAACTAAAACTAGACAGTGACCTGCTCTGATGAATCTTTGATTATATTTCGGGCAAGTGGAGGGGGATGGTTTTCTTGGCACACTTTGGGCCCATTAATACCAATCAAGCATCACTTTAATACCTATTTGAGTATTGGTGATGGTTAATTGTGACAATGAAGGAATGTACATGGCCATCTTCTAATGGCTACATCCAGCATGAAAATGCACTAGTTTCTTACACTAAGTTAAGTGTTCTTCATTGGTCTTTCCAGTCACCGGATCTGAATCCAGTAGATCACCTCTGGGACGTGATAAAACAGGAGATTCACAGCATGAAAGTGCACATGAAAATCTGCGGGAATTATGTAATGCAGTCATGTCAACATGAACCAGAATCTCAAAGGAATGTTTCCAACATTTTGTGAATGAATGCCACAAGGAATTTAGGCTGTTTTATGTGCATAGGGGACAGCCTATATACAGCCTTTTAAATATCTCAGGTTATGTGACAATTTTAATCCAAGAACCTAAAAAGTACAACACAAAGCTGTCTCGGAATTTTATTGGATCTTGTGTCCCCCAGGTATATATCTTTTTTGGGTATTATTGCTAAATTGTTTCTACCTGTGTGAGTCCGGCATCCTGTATCAGTTTTGTAGGGAGGCTTAAACTCATAGCGAGTGCTTGCAGCTCCAAGAGGTGTGCTGTGTTGGTGCCTTGTAGCACAATCTTCTTAGCTCTGAATGTGTAAAACACAACAAGAAATATATATGCATCAGTACCACTGAGATAAATAAGGGTGCCAAGTGAGTTAGAGCATATTATTCAAATGCTGGCTTTCTTCTTTATACATGACATTTAGTTGTGTCCCTGAGCAAGGCATTTGCCACAAAGCTGCTTGGCCTGGAAAAACAGCTGGAACTGTTTGATTGTTCAAGCAAAGAGAAACAAATTACAGTGGCTTGTAACTTTTCTTTTTTTGTGAAGATTTCTAATGTTGCAGCCTGAAATTGCCTGGGGTTAATGTTATGAGTCTATGCAAAATAACCTACAATATTAAAGTGGCAAGAAAAATCTATCTAAAATGTGATCTATTACTATCTGGGCAGCGATACAATTTTGGTAATTTTGCCTAAGTGCAGCACCACCACCACCACAGTAGATGAAAAATGAAGCCACAGAAAAAAATGAAGCAAAGATTTGACTGAGGTACAAAATTTCAGCTTCAATTCAATGGGTTTAACACACACACAAAAAAGAAACTGGAGCAGTTTATGGATTACAGCCACTCTTACGTAGTCACTTTGTTTTCACAGGCTCAAAAGTAATTCCTTCTTTTTACCTAATTTAAAATTTGGCCACTTAAGATTCTCTAACTTTTTTCTTCCAGCCCAACGATGATCTCCTTCACTTGCACTAATACCAGAGCTCATATGAACAGCAACCAAATGCATAAACTTGGAATGAACTCAACTCTCTTATCTCCTTAATTTTTGTAATAACCTGTATATGAAAATGCTTACCAGTTGACTGTTCAATAACTTTTGAGCCTGTGAAAATGGAGGAGCTATAAAAAAATGGCTATAATTCCTACATGGCTTCATCCATTAAATTAAACCTGAAAGTCTACAAGCGTTGTATTACATCGTGTTTGCTTCATTTCAAACCCATTTGTGTGGTTTTCAGAGGCAATATTTTGTAAATTGTGTCACAGTGCAAATACATATTGATGTGACTGTAGTCTGGAAAATTATTACAAATAAAATCATAAAAGGTGTAATTGCAAAAGCGGGTCATTTTGCAATGAATTCATGCAAATTCATATAAATAGTTAGAGACTTGTGAAATTAAGGTGTCATGTGAAGTCCAGGACAATGTTATGAACAAGTATTAATCAGGGTTTGATTATTAAATATTCCCAAACTTTGAATCCAAAGTTGAAATCCTATTTTTTTTAAACTTATAAAATACATTTATTACAAATAATCAAGGTGACTGCCTAGAGGAAGCTGTGCATCGAAAGTCTGTGCGGATGTTGAAGAAAGCAGTAGTCAGAGAAGCTTAACTCTTGACCTGATGCTACCACCACTGTGCTTTATGGTTTAGATGCTGATCAGCAACGTTGCTATTTTGCCCAACAGCTCTGTCAAAAAAGTTATATTTTTGTGGAGTCTCCAGGCAATGACTCTTTCTGTGGAACTCCATATTTCCCTACAGCTTTTGCTTGTTTTTCTTGTTTTGATAACCCCTTGATCTTCATGATGATGCTTATTCTGGTATAATGACTAAGAAAACAAAATGTATTTCAGTTCCTTTGCTGCATTTTGGTTGTGCGCCATATATTTGCCATTTATTTTACTCAGTAGTAATTTTAATATATTATTTAAATCTATGTTTATTTCTTAATTTACATTTCTATACCTTAATACCTTAATATGTTTTGAACTCATGATATCTAAAGTATGTAACTTAGTGGGCCAGCATTAATGTATTCAATGTTAGAGATTTAAGCACTTATGTACGTCGCTCTGGATAAGGGCGTCTGCCAAATGCTGTAAATGTAATACTTATTTTGCTCTTTTCTACCATAGGTCTAGTGACTAACAAGGTCATAACTAGTTCTGCCAGGTTTGTTTCATCTTAGGAGGATAGAAAGGATATATACAAACAGGCACTACCTTCTGTGTTGATCAAGAAGGATTAAGTACTTTAAAGATATTTCATGAGTTATTATGGAATACTGATTGACACTGCCTCACCCAGCATGGTCCCATTTCCAGGCCATCTCTCTCCAAGTATTCTTCTCCTGCATGGCCTGGTACAGAGCCACAGCTGCATGTCCCACCTGCGCTGCCACCTGGAGGAGTCACAAACAGTCTCAGCACTTCAGCTCACTTTGCACTGTACATTAGCTTGTTTCAGCAACTCAACAGTTTTTACATATACCTTCCCCACTCCCATGGACAGCTCCATGTTCACAACAAAGACCATCTTGAACATCATATCTTCATCCCCTTCTTCCTGAGATGATCAACAAAGAAAATGCACTCAGAATAGACAAACAGAGGCAATGTGCTGTAGTGTGGATGTGTAGGTGTGTAATAATCAACAGACCTCATTTTCCAGCTTGTTGAAATAGTACATCGCAGCCTCCTCAGCAGACACATTCCTTGTGTGTAGGAGTGCCTAAGATAATCAGATAACACACACAATAATAACGTTTAACACCAAAAAAGCAGATTGGGTCATATATAATATACAACATACAATAGAGATTTGTTATTTTTATTTGTTATTTTGTTTTACAGTTGAAACATGGGATATTAAAAATTAGATTTTTTTCTTGTGTAAGGAGATATAATCCAATAAATGTGGACTAAGATCATGTAATGTTTAAAATAATATGCATATTTATTATGAATTTCAATGTACTGTGGCACAAAAAAAAACAGACACATTTCAATTTAAAACCAATTCTCCAGGTTCCTTCCCCTCCCAAAAACAGCAGATTCGAACGGCCGTGTGACTGTTAAAATCGCACGACCAAATAAAAAGGCAAAGGCAGGTCGACGTGTTCGTATGGCACTCTGCAAATTCAGGGTGTGTCCCAGCTTCCTGCCCAGTGTTCCAGTAATATCTGATCTACCACATTCCTGGTCAGGATAAGAGTTAGTTGAAGATGAATGAATAAATAAATAACTAACATCTACAAATAGATTTCAAAGGGGGTGAGCATGTGATATTTACATTTCCAGCATCTGACAGACACCTTCATCCATAGCGACTTACATTATCTGATTTTTTTCTTATATACACCTGAGGAATTGAGGGTTAATGATGTTGCTCAGAGGCCCAACAGTGTCAGATTGGTGGACCTATATCCCAGCACCTTAACCACTAGGCTACCACACACCACAGATATTGCCCACAGACATTACAGTTGCAATATTCTGTATCTGAGGAGTGAATACTGTCAGACTGATGGCTGCTGATGCAGACCTGTCTGGCTGCCTCCTCAGGGATATCCAGTTCTCTGAGCTGCTGGAGGAACATCGGGTTCACCTCCTGATGGGCTGAGTCTGGAGGACATTGTTCAGATGACTCCATCGCTTCACCTCTCTGTTGAAAACACATGATGGGAGAATTAAGTACTGTTAACTTTAAAGGGATGGTTTAGCCGACGTTTATTATGCATCAGCCATCAGAGCCAGACGTGTCAAAACCCTGAATAAAACCCTCAGCCTGCAAATTATTCTGTGTTTTAGACAAAACAACACGAATGCTTGTCTGTCTGTCTGTCTGTCTGTCTGTCCACTCCGGCGCATTACTCTGATCGCGCTGTTTAAAATCTAAAACACGCTTAAGTTAAAGGGATGAGATGCATTCGCAGTGCACGTGCCTCACTTCACATAACGCACGAGCTCCGTATCTAACGTTTACCTACCTGCTGTGATTGGACGCTGACTCGAGCTCGCGCGCTAAAAGACTCCCAACAAAACCGTCACGCGCACTTTGCAATTTAACGCTCACCTACGTTTATTTTTTTTAACAATGTCACAAAAGCACACAGCGGCATACGAATTAAATCACTTATCTAACTAGTATATAGCGTTTTAACTAAATATTTTAATCTGCTAGCTACAACATATTTTTGTGCGAATGCGCATCGACAGAGACGCCATACTGTTGAGTTCCGGTTCTTCTTCCGGGTCACCCCTGAGAGGTTTTTTATTTTTATTTTGCTTCCTGAAACCCAAATGTGTTTTTTCATTATTTAACCTATAGTAAACATTATTTAAAATTGATATTTTGGCTTATTTATTTAATCTTTGTGTATTTAATGATGGGAGTTTGGATTGAAGTCATGTGACCTGTCACGTCACTGTAACGGAGCTTCCCAGTCACGTGAGCGGGCACGTCACCGTAACGGAGCGTCACCAAAAGTTCTCTCAACATGCTGCTGATTATAAGCCTAAAGGCGGCTGAATTCAAAAGTTAAATCATGGTTTTGTTTCAGTGGGTTTGGGGCCGCTGACGTGCTTATTAGTGTTTTGTGACAATGTATATTGTTCTATACAAACAAAACTGAATGAAATCCTTATGCCATGTTCATTTGTGGCTGGTGACGTAATCTCTCTCCGCGAACACCATGTAGGCGCAGTACCGCGAATTAGCACCAGGGGGCGCAACGAGAAAGCCATAAACACAAGGAAAAGGCGGCATTAGATTCTCACACGGTTGACTGCTGTTGTTCTCTCGATTTGTTCCATCTCATCCAACTGGCTTAAGCACAGCACCCATTTCCTAATTAGCGCTTTAAAAAAAAACAAGTATTTTGTGCCAATGTATGTGGACACGTGACCAACAGACCATGTGTGGCTCTTCCACAAACTGTTGCTATAAGACTCTCTACTGGAGTTAAGGCGTATAAACACGTTCTGGCACGACAATGCCCCTGTTCACAAAGCCATGACATGTTTTCACAAAGATTGTAGTAGAAGAACTCAAGACACCGAATACCTAATGGATGAACTAGAAAGCCTGCTGAGCCCCAGATCTCACCAAATCTCAATAATATACCTGTTTGCAGAAGGAACGATATGGATGAATGAATGAATGAATGAATGAATGAATGAATGAATGAATGGATATTCAACACATCACTGGAGCTGTGTGAAATCCCCTCATGCATCAAAAGCTCCACCATCATTCCCGTCCCAAAGAAATCCATTACCGGAAATTACCGGACTTAATGACTACAGACCTGTGGCTCTAACTTCTGTGGTCATGAAATCATTTGAAAGACTGATTTTGGCTTATCTGAAGGACATCACTGGACCCTTACTGGACCCCCTGCAGTTTTCCTACAGAGCAAACAGGTCTGTGAATGATGCAGTCAATATGGGACTGTATTATGTTCTGCAGCATCTGGACAGACCAGGGACTTATGTGAGGATCTTGTTTGTGGACTTCAGCTCTGCCTTTAACACAATCATCCCATCACTCCTACAGCCCAAATTAACCGAGCTCTCTGTGCCCTCCTCTGTCTGTCAGTGGACCACCAGCTTTCTGACAGACAGGCAGCAGCTAGTGCGACTGGGAAAACTCAAATCTAGCACCCGTACCATCAGCACTGGTGCTCCTCAGGGTTGTGTCCTCTCCCCACTGCTCTTCTCCCTGTACACAAATGACTGCACCTTTAATGACCCCTCTGTCAAGCTCCTGAAGTTTGCAGATGACACCACACTGATCGGCCTCATTCCGGACGGTGATGAGTCTGCTTACAGACTGGAGGTTGAACAGCTGGCTGTCTGGTGCAGTCTTAACAACCTGGAGCTGAACATGCTCAAGACAGTGGAGATGATCATGGACTTCAGGAGAAACCCCACTGCTCTCCCCCACTTACCATCATGGACAGTATTGGAGTCATTCAGATTCCTAGGAACCACAATCTCCGAGGACCTGAAGTGGGACATTCACACTGACTCCATTGTGAAAAATGCCCCAGCAGAGGTTGTACTTCCTTCGCCAGCTGAGGAAGTTCAACCTGCCACAGGATCTGCTGAAACAGTTCTATACTGCCATCATTGAATCCATCCTCTGCACCTCAGTGACTGTTTGGTTCAGCTCAGCCACCCAATCCGACCTCAGACGATTACGGAGGGTAGTCCGGACTGCTGAGCGAATCATTGGCACAGCAGTGGAGTACATATTTCAATTTGCAAATTTTTTCCACTGTACATACAACTGTCTATTATATATGTGTTCATTTCTTATCAATGCCATTCTGTTTACACTGTGGAGCTACTGTACTAGAACACATTCCTCGTATGAGAAAACATACTTGGCAATAAAGACCTTTCTGATTCTGATTCGGAACAAAAGTCCCCACAGCTACACTCCAAAATCTTGTGGAAAGCCTTCCGAGAAGTGCAAAGTTTATTATAACAGCAAATGGGGAACTGAAACTGAAATGTTCAAAATAGTGTATGTATAGCGACATGTATAAGTTTCACTGCGCACAGCCTGGGTTGGATATAAAGATGTCAGTTCTGCAGAGTAGTTATTGAAAATTAATAGACATATATGGTCAGACTGTCAAAAGCCATGAAGTGCGTCATAATTCAAAGACACAGACACAAAGCAGTGCATAATAAATAGGAGGTTCCAGGTTTCTAAAAGTTTAATTTAGTGTCAGTGTGTCCTGTAATTATTAAGTCTGTTTTTTGTAAATTATTTCAGACTACATTCAGTTCAAATTTCAATTCAAATTTATTTGTATAGAATTATTAACAACTGACATTGTCTCAAAGCAGCTTTACGGAACATAAACATAAAACAAAAGGTTAATATAAAGATGAATATAAATATGAATAGAACACAAAAATTCAATATTAATATTAGATATCTATTTGAATGTATTTCTATCTATCCCCAGTGAGAAAATCTGAGGTGACTCGGGTGACTGTGGGGAGGAAAAACTCCCTTAGATGGTAAAGATAGAATAATAACAAATGTTGTTTTGATGAGGAGATTGTCCTCAAAATGTTCAGCCACAGCCATGCTCAACACACCGTCTAGCAGAAAGCCTTTCCAGACGAGGGGAGGTCATTATAAACAGTTAAAACAGCACCAGGGGGTCTGATGATCAGGTGTCCAAATACTACCAGCCATATAGATTTTGTTTTATTAGCACAGGATGTCTTGAGTCGTTTGACAATTTCTTAGATCAAACAGAGCACAGGAACATTAACATGTTTCTAAGCATGTTTTTTCTCAACCGTCCTAAAAGTGCTCACTTACCAACCTTTCACAGCAGATCTGAATGGAGGTTTCTTACACAACTCTATACTTTTCACATGTAAAATGATCTTTGATGGAAATAATAAACTGGCTTAAACATACAACACAATAGATTAGTTGAGGAGCCATAACAAGCTGCTTACCACAGAGACGGGTTATTATAATTCGAGGATATTTCCAAGTCCTACAACAGTATAGCAGCAGAAATGGGAAACACAAATAAAAAAATGAAAGTGTTGTTTAAATAGTGTACCGTTTAGTCTAGAGAGGATACACACAACAGAAATGATATTAATGGGTCAGATCAGAAATTCACAGTCCACATCTTTTAGAATATTTTTATTAAATCTCCATATAATTTGTAAAAATTTTCACATACTGTTGGTAAGAAGCTACAGCTGAAACACAATCATTATGCATGATGCTATTAACAACATATTTTCAAACTTAAAGAGCCTGCTCTAATCTACACATAATTTATATAACCTAATAATAGTTATAACTTTATACTTCCTTCTGAAACTTCTGCACATATTTTAATCTTAAACAATTACATCTGTTCGCACCGCTAATTACACGTGTGGTCCATGTGTCTTACATTTATGTACCATTAAATCCTTTATGCATCACTAGTTCCATCTTTCTGCATTTTCACCTCTTTTCAAGTTAACTGTGTTGATTTAAAGTTTTCTCTCCCTTTCAATATGTCTGTTTCAGGATGTATGCTAATAACCTTTTGTTAAAAACAACAAAAATAAAATAAAAATAAAAATAAAAAAACAACTAAAATTAAAATGGCTAGTCATCAATCCACTTGCTGATAATGATACGCTGAAGGCAATGTAGTATAACAAAAATATTGACTCCACAATGTAGTAGGAACTGAAGCTGGCTCTCAAACCCACTCACACACACACACAATACTTTTCAATGGTTATTGATTAGAACATCAGTTTCTCTCATGCCATATAAAAGGAATGTTTAGAGCAGAACCGATAACTTTTTCCAAATTCATTCGTTACACCTTACACATTTACAGAGTCGTTTTCCTGCATACTGCCCTTCCAGTGATTCTTATACAAAAAAAAAGAGAGATAATAATAAATGAATTAAAATGTGAGGGACAATCACCAGCTATCTCTTTAGTGCCAAACACAGACAATACATTAATACAACAGACAAAATGTTGAAATGCATTCTAGTGCTAGATTAGAGAAGACTGAAAGTTCTTTTGTTTGTATTTTTCTTTCCGTATCAGAGCTCCTTTTAATGACTTGGACGGATGACACAGATGGTTTGAGAAGAAGTGGAACATGCATGTTACATGTGCTAATATTAAATAAATAATCATCTAAAATGACTAGATTCTGAATTGATGTTTTACACCAGGAACGTTCACTCTGTCACACCCTGCCAGTGGAAATAAGCAGGAAAAATAAAATGACAACAGAAAAGCCCATGACTTCATTATATTAGTTCATACACACAGTAACTGCTGCACGGATGGAGAGAGTCTGCATACTGATAAAACACACAGAAAGAATGAAGTAGAGAGAATCGGAACGAGAAACATATGAAGAGGTAGAGAACGGCAGGAAGAAGCGAAAGTTCTGTGAGGCACAGATTTCGTTTTTTGACCTGTACAATTCATGCCTTTTGAAGCCTTGTCTCTACTTTGACATGTGTCATATTAATCCTCTTGAAATGTTTGTCTATGTGTAACAGAACCGTATGAACTTGAGCCCATGTCAGTCAGTACTGATTTTGAATGCTGTATGTAGCATGAACTGGAGAGTCTGCAGCCGGTTTGTGTTAAAAAAAACTGCAGTAGTCACCTGATTGAGTCGTGGAGGAGATGGACAACATGGCTGCTCTTCTTGCAGTCACTTTACACACACACTCCACTGCGTGGGTACGTGTCCTCTTTGATTTCCCCAGAAGGACTGAGAGAGAACTTCCTCTTGAAACTGTCCCATCATTCAGAGAATGTTGAAGAGTCTCCAATTTACTAATCCCTCAGATAATGACAGAAACCATGTAGTCCAATTACACGGTGAGTCCTCTTTTCCCATGTAAAGTGGCAGTGTGTTTACTCCATCATTTAAGTCAACGCCACAGTGCTGTGGTTCTCACTCGCTGCTTCTACACAACTCTGCAGTCAAATACATACAGTAGGTCCAGTCTTCAGTGCAACCCATGTTTTTCATCTTCTTCTTGTTTCTTTCCCCTCCTGTCAATCATCCCTTTCTGATCTCTTAATTACAAGTCTGTCACTTTGTTTTCCACCGCAGCTGCGATCTGTTGAAGACGATAACCGAGCTGCATCTTCTGAGCCGTGGTGTCCTCTTCTAAGGCGGTGATGATCTGAAACACATACAGAAGGTACATTAGAGAATGCTTCACTCACTACTTCACCTACTGTCCATACTGTCTAATGCCTAATCGTCAACTTACCTGGTCATAATATTTGTTGATATACTTGTACAGCTCATGCAGGGCCACTAGGTAATTCAGCTCTCCTGAGTAAGTCTAGGCAGAAAGACAGGGAGGTCAGGAAACTCATGTCTTCACATACACTGCAGGTAGAAGAACATCTCTATTTGAAGTTATATGAAATGAAGTTTTATGAGTTAAAGGATTCCATGTACCCTGGAGTGTTCAGCTAAAGCGGAGTTCATCTCCTGATCACTAGCTGGGATCGTCTGCCTGATGTCAGCATAGTACCTGAAATATTTCATATTAAAGTCAATGTAAACTCAAACAGTTATTTGTTTCAGTTTAGGATTTTAAAGCAAACGTCTGCTTCAAAAAAACTTTTGAATATTTTCACATTGGAAGAACATGTAAAAGCATGTTTGTCTCTCATACTTCTCCACCATCTGCTTATAACGGGGAATGTCTCTGGCATACAGCAGCTTGTTGATGGGGGAGTCCTGCAGAAGACAAAACACCAGAGTGTTTATGAATTCATAACTTCTAACTTCACAGAGGTATATATATATATATATATTAATCAGGCAATGGGTATAAAAAAATGGCAATACAGCTGTTATAAACCTGCCTGAAACAGGACACAAGTGTATTTTGTCCCCAGGCACCACAGCAGGACGGTTAGTGATCTAAACAGCTCTCCAAAGATTATGGCTAGAGACTTACAGAAGATAGTAGAGGCCAAATAAACTAGTGGAGTGCACGGCAAAGGAGAGTTCAGTGCAATATATACAGTGGAAGAAGACCTGAAGTATCTGGAGAGATTCTCTACTCACAGATTTTCTGCATTCTCCAGCACTCATAAAAAATTATATGTGAAGACTATTGCACAAAGTATTAAATGCAGGGATGCCAATAACTGTGATAAATGTTTTTTTTTTAATAATTAAATTGATTTCTCTCAATTTAAAGTAAATATTTTAATTAACCACAAAGATGTTTTTTAATAACCAGCTTTATCAATCTTTATCAAGAGTACAAATAACTTTGGACTCGGCCGTAGGTTTCCGTCTCACCCTGCCCAGTTTGTGCTCAGCAATGGTGCAGGAATCCATGAAGGTCTGAGCGATGACAGACAGGACAGCATCCACATTGTCAGATGCCTGCACGTCAAAGAGGAACTGAGGGTTCTTCACAATGTTGATCCAGAAGCGCAGAGGCAGACTGAGCATGCAGAGGACACAAGATTGTTATTATCACATCATCAGTGTGTTTTAAACTGTAGTAGATTTGTGTGCAGGATTGTTTTGTAATCCCTTTTCTGCCACTTCCCACAGTTAATCCCACTGTTTGTACTCTTGGCTCTCAAAGTCTGAGAAATATGCTTTGATCATCTAAATATAAGTTTGAGAACAAAAAAATAACCCCATGTTTTGTCTTTGGGAAACAAAAACAATTCTCAAGGTTCTCATCATTTTTTTTAAGTTACTCTTGCGTCTTCATGTCACCTCAGAAAAAAATGGATTTCCTAATTCAAATGTCCATACTATGGAATGTAAATTGCATGTTTAAATAGTTCACCAGCCATTAAGAATGATTGTATAATATTACTAGTCTGTGTTAACCATGGTCTGAGGACATTGAGTGTACCTCTAGTGTGATCTAGAAAATGCAGTCCTTCTAAAAGCGTGTAAAACAAGTTATTTAAAGTTATTACAAATTTATACCAATACAATAAGGGTATAAGGAATGTCACATTTCTTCTCCAGTATGACTGTAACTCTAATAGTCTTGCGAAGTGCCCAAAATAGAGTCCGTTTAATTGTACATATCTTCATGCATGCATCTATTCTATTCTAAACATTTCGAAGTCCATGCAGCGACTGTCAAGTTAGTACCTGTTTGTTTTCCATATATGTATTGTTTCTGGGTCTGAGATGCCGTGATGTGTTGCCTGATCATCCAGCAGGTCAAAGAAGTATTTCACAGCGAGGGGAACGGGCCGACTTGTGCTCAGAATCACAGTGAATAGATCATCGACAAACTTCTGCAGTGTGCCCTACGGACCGCAAGTGACAACATTAGTTCCAGACAGTTCCAGCAGCTAGTATTCCACCACTGTCTCACATACACATAGCTGTCTTATCACAGAGAATCTAAGTAGGTAAAAGTGGGTAATACCTTCATGGAGAGCAGTCGTGTGAGGTAGATCTCCGGTATGGCCTTGGCCCTCTCTCTCTCTCGCAAACTGCCTCTTCTGTGTTTGGGCAGTTCAGGTTCCTCACTGGCTTTTACAAGATGCCACAGTCTGACTCCGCCTTCATCTGCATCCTCCAGCATTGGCGTCTCTGAGGAGGGAAACATGCATGAGAAATCTCCTCACACACATTCGAGTCTGGATGGAAGTACTACTAAGTTAAGACATGCTGTGTTCATGTAAAATTATAGATTGGAGGAAAACATTCCTAAAAATACAAGCCATAATTTCCTTATTTTAGGTACATTGGTTACTTCTGCTTATTAAAGCACATTATCCAGACAAGAGCCAGGGCAAAAGGGTAGTTGGAAGCTACTATACTATTTAAGCAAAGGGAAACCTGGCTGAAATACATATGGATTAAACATAAGTGTAAAATAACCCGCACTTTGTGGTCTAGGCAATTTACAGCCAAAATCCCTTTTTTGTCTGATTGTTGTTCTTTTTTCAAATTGTGGAAAAAAAACTGAGGACATTTCTATTCAATTGCTCGATTTTTGTGCCTTGTCATTTACTGCAGGGATAAGAACTGTAGCTCTGAAGGATGTATTCATAAAAAAATTGAAGGGCTTTCTGTCACTATGAAATCTTGTGTGTACTCACTCTCTCCTGCCACATAGTCATGGTTGTCATGATGGATGTGTTTGCTATGTCGTGGCACCAGCGCAACTGTAGCTCCATCAGGGACCTGAGAAGTGAGAAATGATTGGAAATAAAACAAGATTTAAAAAAAAAGCTTGTTAGATAAAATAAATAAGCTTTGTAAACACAGTTAGTAGTAGTACTGGCTACTAGTGTATAGTGAATTGTAGTGTATAGACCAATGACATTACGTGCACCTTGTAATGCTGAATTGTATTGAGGCGTTTCCAGTTGCCCTGTACCACAGATGTTAAATCTTCATCTGAGAGAATGAGGTGACCTGCAACACCTGAACGCCATTCTGCCAACGCAATGCCACCATACACACAGACTGTTACAAAAAGTTGCAGAAGTAAAGAAAGAATAGCAGACTGTGTCTAAATAAATGAATTCAGGAGTATGTACAATATGTAGATTTAACACAGGATTAAAAGAGACTGTCCTTACCCAAATCCAGGGAGTCTGTGTGAGGTCTATTGGAGTATGAGGTTCCCTTAAAGACCTGGTCTAGAATCTTCTCTTTGACTTGGGTTATAGTGTCACAGTCTAGTACTTTAGCTGCTACTGGCTGAGTCTCATTCATTCCTACTCCCTCCATCTGAACGTTCAGAGTCTAGACAGGAAAAAAATAAACAGTAAATTTTCAATTAATCTCCAATGGTGTTAAACACATGGGGACACGGGATTGTAAATAGTCACAAGTAGTCATACACAAATTATCAGAAGACAAACAATACAAAAAAAACAACAATGCAGAATCTCTAATACTGTAATATATTATGCCTTATGTAGAATGCATAAGTAATGGTAGTCATTTAGGGTTCAGACTAATGTCACAAGTAAGAAAGGGTAATTAAAAATAAGAAATAATTTCTGTCTATATGAGACAGCTTGTACTTGAAGCTTAAATCAACACATGGTTGCTGTTCAGCAGTGCCACAAGTCCTGCTTAAAAAAAAATAATAAAGCTAGCTGTTACATAGGGTCAACACCATTTTCTTTTTTTTTTTTTAACTAAAAAGTGGATAGAGATTTAAAACAACAAGAACAACAACAAAAATTGAATCCTAACCAGTGTGTGATACTCCAAATCCTCTCGGAGTAGTCGGCTGTCATTAAGGGTGTATTTGGCTTTGCCGGTCACTGCGTCCACAGGCCCTTTGTCCACCTGGTGCTTTATGGCTCTAAAAAGCATGTACAAACACTCGCCTGCCGAGTCCTTATGAACAAAGGGTTAAAAGATTATTTCAATCTTTTACATTCACACATTAACATCTGAAAATGTTCACAAGAGATAATTGTTCAGTGAATTCTGCATGCATTAAACACTAATCAGACACTCCCAAAAATGATACTTTCACTATGTTAACTATGAAAATGAAAATTCAGATAAACTCCAAAGAAATTCTTCATTTTGAGACTCACCCTCAGGAAAGAGTAAAGGCATATCGACATCCAGTTGGTCAGGAGCTTCTCCACAACAGTCTCTGTTCTGTAAAGTGTGAAAAGATGTAAGATGATGTATCAACAGCACAGAAAATATCTTCAGTCTTCAACTCTCCCATTTTCCAGTCTTTCCAATTTACTTACCTTCGAAGCATGAGTTTGGGGTTCTTGGCAACATACTGCTCCACCAGGTCATTAAGCAATGTTTTCAGTATGTCAGTGAAGTACTCCAGCTTGCCATGTAGGGCTACAGTGAGTAGAGAGGCCACGTAAGCTCGGTCTCTGGGAGAGAAAGTCCTCTGGCTCTCCAGAGTGTGGATAAACTGATGATTGAAGAAAGAAGAGATAATTAGACTGGGAAAAACTTTAAGTACACAGCAGTAAGGAAAAGGAAAAATTCAAAAAACCTCTAAGACTGTAAAGAGCAACATTCCAGAGGCCTGTATCTACATGTCTCTCAGTTTCACTAAAGATAGTGAGTAATAATATGCTTCTAGATAAGAAACCACATGCTAATATTTAAGAAGTATAGGCTAATAGTTAAAGAAGTATAAGCTGAATTTGGTAATAATAAAGCAAATTCTGGTTAGAAAAAGTTATCTATAAAAATTATGAAATACATGAGTTTTTTTTAGAGGTCAGTTATGAGATCATATACCTTGGTGAGGAAGAGTTTGCTGTTGAGCAGGTTGGAAAGTTGGACAAGACCCTGCTCCACTGTGGCCCGTCTACAGTCCTGTACATCCAGGTCCCTGCGCAATGGCGACTCCCGATGACCCGGGAAAAAGATGCGCTCAGCGTACATCTTGTAATCCAGAAACGGAATCCCTGATACCACCATATCACTTGACATGTCCATCATTTCAGTCATCAAGTCTGCAATAAACATCAAAGGTTAAAATACCAAAATACCAAGTGTAAGATTTTAGCTCATGGTTCTAGACAATTTATTACCGTCAGAGAAAATTAATCCTTCCAACATTTCAAAATAATGAACACAATCTTGGAGCAAGTATATTTTTTCACATATTTTTTCATAACAATCCACATGGCAAGGATTAGGATTAAAAGTGCTTGTTTGAAAAAAAAAATGGGAACAGATTTCACAATTAATATGTTTAAAGCAACTTTGTAAAACTGCTCTTGTTTTTGTTTCACCTGTAAACTCTTTCTTGCACCGGTCTCTCACACTCGTCTCTAGATTCTCCAGCTGAATTTGAACTTTCTTGTAATCTCTCAAAGCCTGCTTACTCTTCCTCCTTGGAGAGACAGAGGACAGAGAGAGAAAGTTTTAAAAAAAAAAGAAGAAGAGAGAAACAGTAATTTAAGAACATGATTAAGTTCATACCAGGGATAAGAACACAGGCTACTCTAAGACAACAGTCCCTGGTATAATGACAATAATACAGAATAGGATCCAGATGTGGAAGAACTGTTGTAAGTGTGTAATTTACACCAAATGGTGGCCATAACCCTATTAACAGGAGACTGTGTTAATTAATAAAATTATACACTTTACACTATGTACTGACAAATCACACACGTATGTGGACAAATCAGGACCCAGAAACTCACCTGTAAATGAGAACAATGATCACAACAATAAGAACGACAAGAGAAGCCACTGCTCCAACCCCTATCTGTGCCTCCAAAGGAAAGGTGGACTGACTGAGGGTGTCATACTGCACCCTTCCCAGAGAAAAGTTCAGATTCCCCATCTGTACCTAGAGCAACACGCACACACACACACACATACATCACTTTTAAGCATTCTTTTAAGCATCACTTACTTTTTGCATTCAATCTTAAACGTCTAAAAGCAGATCGGTTATATTTTATACCAAAATCAGAGCTTATTCAACTTTTGTAAGATGCACTTCAAATGTTATGAGGTTTTACTCACTGTGAACTCTGGGAGAGCATCGGCACCTTCTCTCTTGCGTCCGTGGCTGTAGGAGGGGGAGGGCTGCTGGGCAGGTGGTTCACAATACAGATGGTTTTTTGTCAGAGTTTTAACTGTACATATGCCCTCACCAATAAGAGCCACCACCTCCTTGCTAGACATTGCTAGGTCTAGATTCTGCCCCTAAAGTGAGAGGAGGGTAGAGCGAGAGAGAGAGAGAGAGAGAGAGAGAGAGAGAGAGAGAGAGAGAGAGAGAGAGAGAGAGAGAGAGAGAGAGAGAGAGAAAACATAGGAGTGAAACAAAAGGTCCAGGTGCATAGTAAAAAAAAAAATGAACATAGACTAGAGGAAAGAAATTGACCACTGACCTCTACTGATATGACTGATCCAGGTTTGTAGAGGTAGGGCTCAGTGGGCTCAAGGTGGTTGAGAGGAGTGAGGGTTGGGTTTGGTTCATAGGTAAAAGGCACTATGCTGACTGAGTTAAAGTTGAAGCGCACGTTATCCAGAAGAAACTCCACCAGCACATCAGATTCTAACATCTCAGAGCTCACACCAGGGCTACGACACAGCAGTAGAGTGGAAGTGTTCACCTCACACCGTTCATCAAACTAAGAGTAAGAGAGAGAGAGAGCAAGGGAAGGGAAGTGCATATTATTTAGGTACTGTAAAGCTTAGACATAATTAAAACTAAAGCTGTTAAAACAGATACAGAATCAAGTGCTTACAGGATATTCCTTAATGTACAATGATAATGATAAATTCTTTAGTCATATTTATACTACACAAAGGAAAATACAAACCCGAACCAACCCTACACGGTTTTTTTAAATGCTGTAGTATAATAGATTAGCCTTTACTCACATATTTTCCAGTGTTTTCTGCAATGTCTACTTCAGAAATGATCCTCTTGTGTCTCAACAGTAAACCACTGCCCTTAGCTTTAATGCTCCCTCCGTTTCTCCTTCTTCTCTGTCTGCTACCTCTTTTCCTGGTCATGGTCACTCGGATGCGTGGCTCCTGGACTACGTCCAAGTTATGTCCACGCACTCTGATCACGCGACCGCCACTGAAACAGGAAGATTTCAGAAAATCAGGTAAAGATTTGTGATATAAATGAGTTATAAATGTGAATAATATACATAAAGCACGCACCTGATGAAGCTTTTCGAAGGTTTAGCCTCTGTTATATTAGGATCTGGGGTGTAGTGAAAGCGGATGTCATTGAGAGAGCGCTCAAGGTTGCCATAGTGCACTTTTACTATGTGATCTCCAGTCTGGTTGCTAGCACCTGTGACACACTCGATCCTGCCTTCCTGCACATTTTCAAAACTAGAGAGAGAATTTTTAAAGGTTGTTATATTATTTAATAATCCCACAGGAACATCACATAGCTCTGATATCTGCAATGGGTAGTCATTAAACCAGTCATGATTACTGCTGAATCACCTGACAAACACTGAGTTAACAGCACTGAAGATCCAAAGTCATTAAATGAATCAATCAGTTTATCAGTTTTATTGGGGACATTTTGACAAATTTGGTCATTTCTCAATTCTATTTCAGAATATGTGCATAAAAACAATGGGAAGATGAATCGGTGTTTCTATGATGCATATTAACCTTTGAAGAAATTAAAATGTCAAGTGCGATATATTTTGCTGAGAATGAATGACTATGACAGGCCTCGTGACAAGAGTAGCATCCAGCATTTCAATGAACAAGAAAATGAGCCTTAATTTTGTAAACAAGCTTTTTTTCTCCTCTCCAAGAGCATTTTAGCTTAACAGTATTTCTAGAACCTGGATTAATTACAAGCAGGAGGATGTTTCAGTAGATACTAGTTGTTGACCAAACATTTTAAATGTAAAATGTAAATACAGAGATTATAATCATCAAAACATCATTAAACTATTAAAAATGCATTTACTAAGCTAACTTGTTTGTTTGAATTATAAGGACCATATATATTTATAGTGTGTGTGTGTGTGTGTGTGTGTGTGTGTGTGTGTGTGTGTGCGCGCGCATCACTTACATTACACAGGGGACACTGCCCACTAGCACACTGATGTCACTGGCTCTGCCAGTCAGTAATTTTTTGCCCATGATGGTGAGAGAGGTACCCCCTGCCTGGGGTCCTCTCTGGGGATTCACCCCTTCAAGAACTGGTTCCTGTGCACACACAGAGAATAGTGTTTTATTATTCTATACACGATACAGTGTACATTGAACAGCTTCTAAGGCCTGTGACTTACCTGGTAGCTGAAAGTTTGACTAGAGAGTCCTTTTTGCCCTGCACCAGACACTTCTACTGAGACATGACCTGACTTCTCCTCTTTGCTCTCTCCTGTTACACACACAATTCTACAGAAAAGAAAACAAAGACATGCAAGTAGGGAAAAATAGAACTGGAATGTATATGTCGGCAGTGTGTGTTGTCCGAGTCATTACCTGGATGATATCTCATACAGTTCTGGTTTGACTGAACAGGAAATGCCAGCCACACTGACTGACTGTAAGATGTCCTGAGCTTTCTGGCCCAAGTTGGAACCACTGATGGTGAGAGTGGTACCTCCCTCTTTCAGGCCTGTTAGAGGCTCGATCTAAACACATAGTCCACACAAAGGCCGTGTTTAATGACGTTTAATGCAACATGTATACTGCACATGAATGCATTGCTATATGGTGTCAGAATGATTTCTAAATAACTTACAGAATGAATGACAGGAGCAGGACATGTGTATTTAACCCTCGTATTTAAGCAGGCCTCTTTATGCACACAGCTTGACTGAACCTCGCCACACCACACACAGTCGTACTTCTGATCTGCTGTGTGACACCGGCTGCAGTCTGATCGGCCCACCGAACAGTTGTACAAAGTCACTGCAACATACAATAAAGATCAATGTTGTAAATTGGGACTGGGTGTATTAGTAGAACTGATGCATTTTAAATGAATTTCTATTGCAATTTTTAAAAGGAACCCAACAACCTTATTTAGCACTATTACACTATTGCTACATTTGATACAGAATTCTTTCATGGTTACAGCAAAGCTGAGATACAGTAAGTTCCTCCCATTGGACAACAAGTTGAACATAGAGAATACATAAAGGGCTCTTTACGAATACAAAAGTTGGCATGCTTTCAACAGGCTGATATAGAAAGCTTACATAATTAGAATGTTCAGGCAGCAATATTTCATATCTGAAGTTCCTGCACTTTCCTTCAATGGGCAGAAGAAGCAATGACCTCAAAGAACTGAGTGTTCTCTTCCAGCCCAAAAAACCTCCAAAAGTTAAATCCGGGCCACTTGGCCATGGATTAAATAAAATGTAGTGTTAGAATGTACTTCTCTGAGCTCTACTAGAGGCAGCAGCTTACAGACCACAGGCCACAACAGCAAGGGACTATAAACTCATCACTTTACCAGAACTCACTCTGATACAATGCCTGATCCTGTTAGTTTCCCTGTAATAACAGCTTCCCTTTGGGAATCACACACATGCACAGAGTGAAAAGTAAAAACACAGCTGCTGGGAGCTCATCTGGAACAATTAGTTTCCCACTATTGCAAACAGTGCTTCTGTGTTGGAAATTCAGGTGAGTGAGCAACACCACATTGATAGCTTCTGTCTTTCGCTGCCCCGCTTATCCAATGCTGCAAAATCATATCCACAGCCCTGGAAGTTTTCGTCATTATAACTATAACTGGTACCAAACAAATTAGACGCCTGACATTTAAGACAGTCGCTACTTTTAGAGTAAAGTAAATACATGAGGCCTGCTAGCCGCTCTCAAGAGGTCCACAGAAAGAAATTCACTGAAAATAAACCACAACTCACCAAAGAGGTCATTAAAGCTGTCCACATGAAAAGTGTCTCTCCTCTTCACATACACCATGGCGTTGTACTCCTCCACCAAGGCTGAGTAGGAATACTGTAGAAACAGATTTATGATTCTGCTTAAAAGAGTTGTTACAGGCTTCACACTAGTGGGGTCAGAATACTAACTAATATTTCTACTATTGAGCAAAACAAGTGGATTTATTTTACAGAGTGAGCTGGTTTTGCACTGCAAGCAAACTGTTACCATCTTTGGTATTTCAAATGGTTTTCTCTGTTTGTGTCTTCATTATAATTGTAGATCACATTACCACAAAATATGTATACCATGAAGAAAACAATTAGCTATATTTCTTTTAATGCTACGATTAAAAATTTGGCTTGAATCACCTCCTAAGAGACTTTGGCTGATAGGATTTATATAAAAAGTTGGAATTTTGTTATTGAAACGGTAATAGACAAATAAATGGTGTGTGATGGTGTGCATGTGTGTTACCTTGTGTTGCTGACAAGTAATGTCAAACAAAGATGTGTTTGTGCTATCTCTCTCTACATAGGCATCCACCACCACAGTCTGTCCCTCAATCACCAAAACACACTCATACTCCAAGTCTTGGTCCTAAAACAAAACATAGAACAAAGCCATCTTGCATGTGTGCCAGCCCTTTCAATTGTCTGAGAGTACAGATTACATGAAGTGTGAGTGTGTGCTGTATTGAAGTGTGGAGTTGAAATGTGAATTTACTGTACGGTTAACTTAGTTTAGATATGTGAATTGCTTGAATGATGTGCATGTTAAACAATAAAAAAAACGTGGACTGGCTGTCAAACATGTGTAGGTGTTACTAAGAGCCGAACCAAAGTTAATATATCCAATGATTGAGACTTAAGCACTTCTGTACGTCGCTCTGGACAAGGGCGTCTGCCAAAAGCTGTAAATGTAAATGTAAGGGGAGAGGAGTGTCTGTGTGTTTTCTACCTGATACAGATGAAGGTTGCGAGCCAACAGATTGATCTTCCTCTCTGTCTGTACAGGCAGCAGTGGTGAGCCCTGTACTCTCTCAACACAAGGACATGCAGATGAACCCAAACTCTCAAACAAGCCCTCATCTCCCTGCTTACACACATACACACACACAGACAAACAATCCAATTTGTAAACACAAGAACAAAAGCTGCTCTGATGATAACAGCTAAATAATGTAAAAGGTACTAAAGCATCTGAACTCATAAAGAATGAAATGGGAAGAATTTCTTGGGGTTCATAAGTTGCCACGTCTGAGATGCATCCAGTAGGAAGTAAGCTTGCTGGGAGAAATTTGCACTCATGTGGACTCACCGGTAGGTTTGCCATGTCATAGTGGTAGTCTGTCTCAGAATCTACATCCAAGAGCCGAGGGTAGCCAGGAGAGATGTGGTCTAATTCTCCATCACCCGACAGCACTGTTGCTGCTGAAAATGCAGTTGTGTCATTTTCAGCCATGCCCGTTTCCTCTGGGGGGATGTGAAGCACCTCCAGTTCTGCATCCCTCTCTGAGGGAACAGGCAAACCAGACGGTAGAACAGCAGGCACTGTAGGCAATAAGCTGACAGGATTAGAATCTTCTCCCACAGACTCAAGACTTTCTGATGGTGTAGGAGGCTCAGCCAGTGGAAGAGATTCTTCTACAATCTGTGGACTGCTAGGCAATGCCTGAGCATCAGTTACTGGTTCCACCAGTGGCGTGACTTCTCCAGAAAACAGCAACACTACAGCTTCTGTCGGTGTCTCTGAAGTCATCTGGTCAATGGCTGCTTCATTAATGTGTGGTGGCTCGGTTTCCATTTCAGTATCCAGACTAGAGATGGTGATCACAACACTCTTGGCTTCGCTAAGGGCTTCTGCCTCTGTCTCAGAGGCTAGCAGTATCTCCTCTGAGGTACGCTCCTTCAGAACAGGCAGTGTAGAGTATGAGGGAGTTGTGGTTATGATTTGGGATGGGAGGGTTGGCGACATTGGGAAGGTAGGGGGAACGGTGGGTTCAGGAATTGCAGGCAATATAGTTGGAGAGGAGGTGGTGGCTGGTGTATTGGTTGTAGTTGCCAGTGGTGTAGTTATAGTTGTAGCTTGAGTGGTTGGAGTTGTAGTGGTTGTAGTAGGTGCAGTGGTTGTAGTCGGAGGTGTAGCTGGAGGTTTAGTAGGTGGTATGGAGGTATGAAGTACGTGTTTCATAGTGACGGTTGGAATCTTGATGGGTATAATTCGAGAAGGGGAGGGTGCAGGGACTTTGAACTGAAAGTAGAGGGAAAAAGGGAGAGAGAAAAGGAAAACAAGCAAAATAAAAAGAATATAAATGAAAAGCAAAGGAATCATAACTGAAGTAAAAAGCATGCTGTCTGGAGTTAAAATATAGATTGGGTTTTTATGTATATATTAAAAACTGAAATGAAATGACTAAAAAGGTAATTTTGTTAAACAATTAACTCATCATTTCCAATTACATAAATAAGCACCAATGCTATATCACACACAAACACACACACGGCCAGTTTGAGAAAGGCTGACTCACATTTTCGTTGTAAATGATGACCCCTTGCTCACAGTGAGTCTTGTGGGAACACACATGCTCGTGTACACACCAGTTACAGCCCCAACGACTTGACACACATCCATGACAACTGCAATATAATAACAATAACAAAGCTAAATATAAGACAACAATAAATGCTAGACTTTTTTTTTTTATTAGCGTTTTAATTAAGACAAAGAAAAAAAAACTAGGACATCAAATTATGCCTGGAATTGCTCTTCTAACAATTATCAAAAGTCTAAGTGTGTGTAAGTGTGTGTGTGCGTGTGTGTGTGCGTGTGTGTGTGTGCGTGTGTGTGTGTGAGTGAGTGAGAGAGAGAAACTCACGGCATACTCCCAGAGAGATGTTTAACAACTCTGCAATCATAGAAGGTGAATTCCGAAGAAGTCACAATGACATCACCAAACCGTAAGGATAATGTGACTGCTAAAAAATCTGGAGGAAAAAAAATACAAGAGAGATTACTTATGGATTGATGGATGGATGGATGGATGGATGGAAGGAAGGAAGGGAAAAAAGAAAGTAAGAAAGAAAGAAATGTGTGAAGGGGTTCTCTAAATATTTGTCAAAGCTTATCATGGACAAAAGGGAATTTAAAGTACAGAGCTCTCCATCCAAGATCACCACATTCTTCACAGAGTGAGAGACCAAGTTTCCACATACAGTCAAAACAGATATAATAAGATCCATCTGCAATGAATGCCAGACATAAACACATCTGACCAACCTGCATGTAAGCACACACACGTTTGCGCACACACACCTCACTGATACCTTTGTTGACTCATATGTCCAGGTTTATTCTGCATCTAATCTTACACACTATAAATCATGGGATAGAAATCACTATATTGCAGAATAGCACCAACATGCCCACCATATGCTAACACACTCTCTGACTCCCACAATCCAATGTGCATATACTATATATAACTAGATGTACAGTATGACAACTGACACTGTGAAACCAGAGTCATAGTACTAGACGTCAGTGACATGAAATTCACAGATCCTGTGTGCCCTGTAATATACCATAACTATCCTATAGCAGGTTTTAGCTGTAAAAGAAAGCAGCTGTGTGTCTAAACTTTCAAGTTCATCCAAATCCATAAAGACTGAAAAAATCTGTAAAATGCATTGCTGAACACCGTTAACCAACTGTTTATTCAGCCCTCCGACCCCCCAACCCACCCCACCAAACCACCTCTCTCTCTCTCTCTCTCTCTCTCTCTCTCTCTCTCTCTCTCTCTCTCTCTCTCTCTCATGAGCAGCCAGGAGATAACATCTCAAAATAAACTATCACTCCACAGGAATGCTTTTAAAGTTTTAAAGGGGTGTGTGACAACTTCTTTCAAATTCCTGTTTTTAATTCTTAATCACAGAATATGACCAAAAAACTAGTAAAAAAAAAAACAATGCATGTCAAGTCTGACCATACTGATGTTGTCAGTGTAATTCCAAAGCAAAGCTAGTATTAAAAGACAAGAAGCTTTTAAAACTCCAGCCTTATTTACTATGGGAACGCAGCCATGATACCTAAGATCAACCAAGTGGAGATGGGGATGATACGGAGATAAGGTCAGTTTGGCAGCACCGTCTCACCTTTTCCAGGTGACACAGTGGGGACTTTCTGGGGGGGTGGTGAGGGGCAGGTGACCCAGCTTTCAGTGATGCTTGCAGGAGAGAAAATGTCTTGAAAGAAACAGGAATATGATTCCCCATCCTCTAGCCTCGGGAGACCAGGAACAAATAGAGCTATCTGAGTAGGAAAAAGAATCACAATGTCATATTTCATTCAACATGTGTAAAAACTGGACTGGTCCAGTTTGGCCTTCTTATGAAGCAGAGTGGTATAAAAATAGTCATTTTGGCTTATGCATATTATTCAAAGAAACACAGACTATAAAGGAGTAAATAATAAATTTAAGAAGAACCACAATCTTTTTTCCTTTTAATGTACTAGTTGTATATCGTGCACAAACGCACACACATTTCCTTATATCGCAAATATTGCTACATTCCATCCCTGTTTACTTCTGTCAGTCACGACCACCTCCCATTTTTTTGTGAACTCCGTGTGCTCTTATCCTCAGCTATTAAACGAAACCCATGATTAATGTTGTTGTTCTTCCTCGTCATACTGATATGAACTTCCTCAGTAGTCATCTATTGCTCACTGTGACAAAAATAAGCACATTTTTACACTCCCAAGATTCCAGGCTTAACCCACACTGGGCTGCATGCACATGGATGCAGACTCCCACATGTACACTGTGATATCAGTGAGTATTATTAGACAGACAGCACCCTAATATAGAGAGGAGTGGCATGTGTGTCAGGGACGTACTGTCCTGCTCTCCTCTCTGCTGAGGTTTGATGGTGTGATGGTTTGCACATTCAGACACTGCTGCTCCATATCAAAACTCCATAGCCACTGATCAGCCTGCTTCCCACGTGCACACTCGCCACGCTGAACACACCTGAGAGACAGAGGGAGACATAGAGGTCATACACACTAATATAATGACAGTCAAGTAGTGTCTGCTTGACTCATTATTTAAAACACAAGACGTGAAAAGGGTGTGTACTGACACAAAAAACTTTTACTAGTCTAGGCCTATGGGTGTGTTTTCATATCTGCTGCCCTGTCCGAAATCAAGCACACTTGTGATTCTTTTTTGTTTACAATTACCTAATGCTTTAATGCTAAGATTTGAACTTCCCAATCAGCAGCCCAAAGCCTGTGCCATCACTTTCCTTTTTTCGACATCCACGAGGACAAATCCCACAGTCATAATAGTATTTAGTATACAAGTATAGTATGTCCTCTGAAATGTATTTCTATGCCACTGAACATAATAATACCAAGTGTGAATAACTATACAACTCAGTTATTGACTTTAGAGACAGATGGTAATGCCAAGTCTGAACAGCTCCAATGTGAACAGGGCTGCTTTCTTTAAGCCATAACTCATATTGTTCATAAGGAATTGTTAACTAAGGCCAATAAGAAGATAGATCACACCCCATTAGAATACTGCTACAAAAAACCTTGAGTAAAGAATAAGTTTGTGATCTCGCCACCAGTATTGCTGAAAAACAAGCTATAAGAAATTCATAACCTTCACATAACAGAGATCTACATCTCAAAGATGACACCAAAGAATGACCCTTGGAACATGGCTTATGACTCCATTAGGGACAGGATCTGTGTGTCTGCATAAACGCGAGCTCACCTCCCCTCCAGCACACACCAGCCACAGTAAGGATCTCGAGCTGAGAGACACGACCCACAGTCCGTGTACAGGTGACACTCAGCGACAGGCCTTTTCTCCAGCTATTTAGACATCAACATACAGAGTGCACAAAGGTTAATAACACGGCAGTTCTAAATCTATTCGAGAAATATGTATTTATTCAGCTGCAAAAGCACTCATTAACACACCTACACGGTATTTCCCTTTTCCACACTTTCATAGTCATAACACTCACTGTCGTTCACACACAAACATGCACTCAGTTATGTTTTTCTTTCCAGGTAAAATAATACTAAAATGACAATAGCAGTATTTTAGACATCAAATGCTCATGACTATTTAATGAAACATGCCACTGATTTATAGAATTTAGATAAGTGCTCCAATTCAGATTTAATAGTAAATAATGTTTGTATGTACTGTAAATTAGCCAAAAATTAAATTAGGCGCTTTGTATTCTATGGGACGATTTGTAGTACAGCATTATACTGAATAATAATAAATCTTACATCAAACTGCAGGTAGTTCTCTGGTAAAGAACATTCACTGTTGCCCTTGTCATAAATATAATCACTAGGAGTTTGCTTTAGTTCAGTAGTTTCTCATGTGGTATTTAGTAATTAGTATTTATCATGTAGATAGATGCTATCAATTGCTCAGAACTTGAGAGCTTTACAAAAAGGTATGAAAATATTTGCAAATCATGATTTAGAAATAAATAGTTGTGAGTCTAGTCAGAGAGTTAGAGTATATTATATTTCAGGAAGCACTAACAACTAACAATGCCCTGCTGCATGCACAATTACAGGTTCAATGTTGAGCCTGTATATACACCAGTCTGATATTCAGACAGCTGCTTATACTCAACAACTTGTGTTCAATTTCTGAAATGTTACCATAGTGCTGGTCATAATGTACAGGTGCTCTTCTGATTGGTCGAGAGTCAGTTCACTGCTTATTGCTGCATTAGGTTGAATGGGAATAATGGCATATTCTTCCACCTCACCGTTAGGACCCAAAAACACCTGTGAACACAGATACCCATGTATTTCATTTACACTGTTGACAGTAAGAGAATGGAAAAATACAAAAATGGCAGAGTGCTCAAATCAAGGAAACCAATAAACAAAACTTTATATAATAAAGGGTTTTATTGCACTTAAACTGGTTTGACACACACACACACACACACACACACACACACACACACACACACACACACACACACACACACACAGACACAGAGGGAACATCACTAAGCACATCTGGCATGTGCCATTAGGGAGTTTTATGGAGTATGGAGACAAAGAAAGATTGTGTGCCTCATGTCTTTAGTAAGGCTTGTGAGTGACATCTGTACTATTTCATTCATGCTACAAAGAGGCTAGTCATACAGACGCTACACTCTTTTCTTCACACAAATATTCATTACCAGGCTAATAAATTCAGTTTAGTGAAAGATCTATAGACAACATGGTAAAATGTCACTAAAGAAGTGTGTGATGTATATGTCTGTACCATAGTTGGTATTTTTATCATTTTTATCACTTATATTTTTATCATGAAGCCATGAGGAAAGCAGACATCACTGTTTCCCTCGTACTCCTTCTTGCTTTCCTTTAACAATGCTCTTAGTGTCTCATGGTAACATTTCAACAAGCCTCCATGGCAAATCTTCAAACTATCAAGCCAAGACACAGAGCTGAACATTCCACACATGAGGATATATAAAGTTTCCTTGCTGTGTTCATCCTCTAAGAAATCTAGCCTCTCTAGGTTTACCCTGTCAGACTTAGTGCCTTGTGTATTACTGATGAAGATTAGTATCTACCGTACAATCATATCTATCTACTGCTGTCAATAACAACAAGAGTCTAAGAGCAATGTGGATTGCAGACAATTGACAATTACACCAAATGTGAGTGGATTTTAGAGGACAGTCCACAAAGTGCACTGAAATTGCACTGCAATTAGCAGGAGACACTGAGGTCCTTTTACCTTGACAACAACTTTATTTCTACAACTACAATTTGCTTTAAACTACTTTAAAATAACTTGAGACAAAATCACAAGTCTAGAACACAAATGTATGAATATTATATTATATTAATATAATCTATTATTATATTGTATTATATCAATCAGAATATTATAAGGTCCTGGATATGTTAAGAGAGCATTTCATATTTAATAAAGAAGTAAAAATAGAATGTTACCTTGTGTAAGTTTCCCTTAGAGTCTCCCAGAAAAGCAATGGTGTGGTCTGCTTTGATGCTAATAGCAACCGCAGTAAGACGAGTAGTAGGACTGTCCAATATCGGCTCAGCCTCCACCGCGACACTGCTAGCCATTGGGCTCGGAGTGTGGTCAGAACCACATTGGTAAGCCTCTAGAGTGCTCTATGGATACACACGCACACCAAAAACACCATGTTAAAAGAAATACCAAAAAATCATTTTGAATACGATTGATGTGCTCCAAGATCCTGTATCTCATAAAATAAACAATGTGTAATATCATCAGCATAATAATTAGAACTCTAAAATGATCGTTCATATATATATAACTCCTAATTGCAAAGAATAACATACAGCATTCACAGTGATTATATCGCATTCCTTCTTGTATAAAAGATTTACACCAGCCAAGCAGGAGGCTAAAGCCACAGCTATGGTAGGCATCTGGCCTTGACATTCAAAGGCTCTAAAAGAGATTTGTTTCTGCTTTTACAATCTACCAGCCTTGAGGCCTAACCAGTTTCTGGGATCGTGAATAGTGAGCAAAAAAAATCAGGATTCAGTAGTGAATCTGCTTGTTTTATACTTCCATTTGATAATCTTGATTTATAATCTGTAGTCTATGGTCTAAGGTCTAATTTCAAGAAGATGGTAACAGTGGACCTATTCACCACATCTGGGGACATGGATGTCTCCATCACACAAAACAAGAATATTTCTGAATATCGATTTCATGGCGCTCTATTTAAACATCAAAGCCCAGTCATCTTTCTCCGCCCTGAGCTATAGTGCGGGGGCTGCTGGTAGACTGGGGGTCAACTCATGTAGAATGACCTTCATCTATAAGTATATGGAGGATCAATACCCACTACTCAGTTAGGATCAGCCCCATCTGTCTATATCAGCCCCACTCCTCTATATACCCACCCAAACACACCCAGACAATTTCCCAAAGCAGTGAAAGAACTGTAAAGCAAGCTGTAAAACACATCCAATCTAATCCACTTCACCTCAGTCTAATTACTTCAGCACTAAGTACTACTGGATTCATTACTTTAATTTAACTATGGCTTGCTTTTTGCACACAGTTTTGTGCTGAAAAGGGCTTGAACATTCTATCACACTAACTAGGCGACGGAATTTTGGATGGAATACAAGTCGATATGTCTAATCGCTGATGCTGGGAAACTGACACTAACAGACAGAAAAAAACTACATGCAGAGTCACTGAATAGTATTTAAATCTGCAAACAAAAGTTTGAGGAGTCGGGAGGCTATCACACTTGGCTTTCAATCCAGTAATTCATTGATGAATGGCTCTAGATGTACCTTCAGAGCAGGTGAGTTTCTCCAAGAACACACACAGAAAAGCTAATCATTACCTACTTATTACCTAGTTAATATCATTAGCTAAGTTTAAAAAAAAATCTCTATACTCTATAATCCCCCTTAAAGTCTCATTGCTGGGTATAAAACCAGCCAAGTTTTTGATGGCTGCAATGTTTTGGTTGTTTTTTAAGCCCAATTTGGCAGAAAACCCATGACCATGGCAACATTGTCTGCATGATTCTTTGTTGCAGTGCCCATTTTGCCCACTAGGTGCAATAACAACGCAACGGAACCTGTCTGAGGACATAAACATAATGTATTGGTACCTGATGTGAGCTAATTAACGAAAGTTTTTTTTTCTGTCAAAGAGCAACAAAAAAAATAAATTAACTTAAAAAAAAATTATTCACAAAAAAGATGTCACTGATATTTCATTGAAATTAGTATACATATAATAATATAATATTACTATTGTCTTCAGTATACGGACATATGCTGTACATAAAAAATCCACAGTATCATAGGAATTCTCACAGAAGCTGTTTATTTAGCTCATTAATTACTCTAGAAATATGTTTTGAATTGCTTATAACTGTCTTAAGGAAAGTTAAACAACAACTTAAATCTGTAAGGTGGGATGTGAGCAACAGTCTCATACTCACTGGTGGCAAACTGGCACAGTTTGATTTCACCTCATACTCTATATAGGCAGCCTCGAGTCCATCTTGCAGGCCCACTTTTGTGTAACAGAGATCTCGAGTGTTGTTGATGTGTTTATCCAGTTCCTGCAGGGAGAACATGCACAGGGCTGACTCGTTGCTGGGCTTGGTGGATGAGGCAGAATGTGTGGAGAAAACCCCTAGCAGGAGCTCTTTGTCTTCCCCTCTAGTTTCTCCTGCCAGTCCCAGTCGAGCAGCTTGTAGCAAGGTGTATCTCTTTCCGGCAGCTGAACGGCAGCTTAGTGGAACCTCTACATACGAATAATACGCCATATCGTCCAGACACACACGAGACACGTATGTTTGGTAGTCACGCCCATCTGACTTCAAATCACGGCGGTAAAACAGAAAGTAGACATGGTAATTGTGTGCAAAAGAGGTCACAAAGTGGTGGTCGTATTCTGAAAGCCGTTCAACCACGGTTAGCTTTGCTGTTTCTTCATATGAGAAGATAGGTTCAGTAGCTAGGTTGCGTGTGGAGATGGGCGGCTGGCTGCTGGTATAGCCACGACCCACGTACAGCACTGACTGTCGTGCTCCATGTGCGGGAACCACCAATCCCACAGTGGAAACCTCAGGTTTATTGGCTGCCACATACTGTGTGTCCACAGGCCTCTGGGCTGAAAAGGTCACAGTACCAATGGCATCCAGTTCTCGCTTCTGACATGTGCCTTGGTACACACTGCCGCAGCTGATCAGCACCTTGCTTGAAGGGTCGATAAGAAGCAGCTTGTTGTGGTTGCTGGTCTGTTGTGCCAGCGGGCAGCTGGTGTCGCTGATTGGAGGCAGGCATTCACGGCTGTCCGTCACAGGCCCGGTCATCACCTCCTCCTCCAGTCGCAGGTTTGAGGATAGCCGGAACAGACGATCACGGGCACCCACGTAGATGCGCCCCAGTTCCGGTTCAGGGTGGAGAGCCAGATGCTCGAATTGTGTGGTGTTGCGCATAAACACTGGATAGGGGTGCAGTGACGAGATGCTCTGGGAGACTGCACACAAAACCAGGACGGGGAGAAGAGCATGCAATACACGCACCATCCCGGGGAACATGGTGACAACTCTGAAAAATATGAGAAGCAGGCTAACTATAATAAGTATATATCTAACGGGAAATCAAAACAATACATGGCAAAGTGAAACTGTCTAAAGATAGCAGTGGACCAGCTCCGGTCTATTTTGACCAAAAATAGAAATAATCTAAGTGAATTTGTGGGTGAGAACGATAGAGGAACAGAGAGTGAGAATGTAAGTGAGAGAGGAACAGTGTCAGAGAGAGAGAGAGAGAGAGAGAGAGAGAGAGAGAGAGAGAGAGAGAGAGAGAGAGAGAGAGAGAAAACAGGTTTTCACCTCACCATTTGTTTGGTAATTGTCTTTTATAGAGGCATGTCCTCTCTTGACAGGTCAGCTGTGTGGTCTAACACAGGCACCCACAATGCACTCTCGTTCACTCAAAAAAACATCCTTCTGGAGACTGGACTCAACCTAAGATCGACAAAGAAAAACAGTATAATAAAATACACCAGTGCAAGATTATAATCAAAGTAAGAAGTATGAACTGGTGTGTGCTTACAGGTATTAAGTCATCAGAATTCTATACTCAAAACTGCATGGTGCCATCACTAAATCTTCACTGTCAGCTTCAAGCAAACTCGAGAAAGTAGAGAATTTTTGCAGAGCAACCCTCTCCCTCACTTAACACCAACCCCCCCTCTCTCTCACACATACACACACCTCCTTTCTCATCTACATGAAATGGAATTAAATAGTGCTGACGTACGCAGAGCATTGTGTGTCTGTGTGTGTGTGTGTGTGTGTGTGTGTCTACAGGCTTAAGAGAAGCTGAATGAATGTGAAAGAGAAAAGGAGTAAACTCTGTGTGTGTGTGTGTGTGTGTGTGTGTGTGTGTGTGTGTGTGTGTGTGTGTGTGTGTGTGTGTCCACACTCTTTTCAATACCAGACTCTACTCTTTCAGTGTGTCTGTTTATATGTACACATTCTTATTTTCTTACAAGTTAATACTTATATTCTTATAAGTTGTTTGCAGAAGTTGTTGCTATATAATTTAAGTAGAATTTAAGCAGTTAAACTGTGTGTGTATGAAAGAATTGTGTGTGCGGCTATACAGAATCTGGCAAACGACCAAACATTCATTCAGCGTCAACCAGCGGGGAAAAAAACAAGTGCCTGCTTGCCACTGTTATCAGTCCTTTAATGGCTGCAGTTCATATCTGTCTCTAAATCTATTACTTCCTCTACAGCATTGTTGTTATGCTGTAGATAAACTTGCTGACATTATTCTTAGTTCCTAACGGCTTTTTGACCGATGGCTTTTATTTGGAGAAAAAAAAATACTGTTATCAAGATGATAAGCCATAGTACACTAACCAGTACTAGCAACAAACACAAATGAAAGCCTTGCTTTTTGGTAAAGAAGGGAAGTGATGTAAAGCAATCAAAGATGGTGTGGGGAGTGTGTTCGCAGCCTGGCATTGGGGTGGGGTTGGGCTGGGGGTGTATGAGACCACAGAGAAAGAACGGGTGAGTGAGAAAGACTGTAATATATACTGTAATGTGAGATCAATCCTAGCAGCTGGAATGCGGTGTCTCTCTGACAGAGGTTCCGGAGCAAAGGGAAAGACTGGCTCTTCTGTGTGTCGGCCTTCTTTCCTATTTCTGCCCATAACTCAGACATGGGTCAAGCCTCATCTGGCAGTCATCCTGCACAGTTGTCACTTTCAGTGAATGAAAGAAGCTGGCATTTATTCACGTGATGTTAAATCCATAGGCAACAGCAGTCAGTTAAAGTCAGAACAGCATCCTACATGTAAGTGTACTTGAGTTTGGGATGTGAAAATTAATCAAATAGTGATCAATTCCAAGAATGAAAAGAAACTTTTCTAAAAATGATTAAATCTATAAAAATGGCTTGACCAATTATTCACTGTCCAACATTTAACCTTCATTTAACAGACCTACTGCATTATCAGCAAACATTTCCAGAAATCTTCCCTAATCAATTCAACATATTTTAGATACATTGTTCCCATAGAGAATAAGTCATTATTGCACACTGCATTACAGACTAAGAAGCATTAAAGTTTTTTTGTTTTTTTTTACCCTAATCTCTGTAGCATATAGCACAGACAGTAATTTTAATACTTTTCCTGTATTAAGAAAAGGGAAAACTAAATTCTTTCTAAGGGCAGTTGTTGAGGTAATCGATCAACGCAGTCAACAAATATAAAATACATTTCGTAAGATGCTTATTAGAAATGTTAATACATTTAGCTTTTAACCAGTAAACTCATTTATACAGAAAGAAGATTAACTGATTTCATAGTAATGAATATGTGGTAATGTAATACCAAAGTTGTTGTGTGCAGTTTTGTATGAATGGATGTCATTAAATTGTAAGAAAATAATAAACCAAATCTTTTCTTTTTTTTTGACTGAGCCAAAAGCTGAAGTGCTAGAAAGTTGGATAAAACCTTGTCATACCCCATGATCTTTGCTGTTTCAGTTAAAGTGTAGTTTAATATTCATATCATATAGTCCTGCACTTTCATCTGCACTGCTCTGCTGACAGTGATCCATTTCCCCTGAGCTTCGGAGAGCTTGCACGTCTGCATACACCTGACATGTCTGCGTTGTTTCTTTTTCCCCTTTCATAAAGCTGTAATCATGTTATTCCTTTATTTCATCATTCTCTCCATACAGGAAATGATGAACCTTTAACTCATTCCAACTCACAGAAAAAAAAAGAACAGGCTCTTTCATTTAGACTGAACATCCAGAAACAAGAGCATGAGCCAGGCTCAATTTAAATCTGAATTTGCAGTAAAGCTTTCTAACTAGCTGAAATGTATTAGTACATAGAAAAATGGTAATCTACGCATTTTTATAAATATAAAGGCAGTTTATATGGAATGTACCAAAAGGGAGTGCAGCTATTAATTAACAGTTCCCGTGTTGAGTTCCCGTGTTGTGTGTTTTGTTAAAGTGACGTGACATACGGCTAAGTATGGTGACCCATACTCGGAATTTGTTCTCTGCCAAAGTGCACACACACAGAAGTGAACACACACACACCGTGAACACACACCCGGAGCAGTGGGCAGCCATTTATGCTGCGGCGCCCGGGGAGAAGTTGGGGGGTTCGAGACTCGAACCCACAACCTTTGGATTACAAGTCAGACTCTCTAACCATTAGGCCACGACTTGCCCCCTTAAGGGGAGGCAGGGAAATGCTGAAGGTGTTAATTACAGAAGCCACAATCCTTCCACCCTCCGACTCCCTCATTATAACACTGTGTAGAGAAATGAAACAATGACATACCAGCTTTCTGAGCCAAAGAAAAAACAAACACACTCACTGCGACATTACATACTGTATATGTTTATATAAAAAGGTGGTAGTGTACAAGCTTCCGTGTATATGCAATTACAACCAAAATATACAAGGCTTTAAAAACAGCTGGGACAGATGTGCAAGGGTAAGTGTGGCAAAGAGTAAAGGCCATACATTCACACAGCTCGCAATCAAGATAACAAGTCAATAACAGCAAGAACTCTAGAAAACCTATACGTGAACGTTCAGGTTGGTGTAACCCTGCTATGTGCTATAACATTACACACAATATAACAGTCTTAGGGGAGATATGTAGTATTCTAATGTGTAATATTCTTAAATACTGTAATAATATATTGCTTTATTCCATGCCTGGTGAAGATTGGTGTATAGGTTTTAAACTGCCCTTTTGTTTAGTATTTGGGTTCAGAATTACAACACTGCAGGACGGTTAGATAAAAGCCTGTCTAACTGCCTCTGTGAGTTCATTTATAGCCAACACACACATTCTTCTATTGCTGATAAGCAAAGAAAGTATGTAGAATCTGAAGAAAGAAAAATACAGAGAGAGAGAGAGAGAGAGAGAGAGAGAGAGAGAGAGAGAGAGAGAGAGAGAGAGAGAGAGAGAGAGAGAGAGAGAGAGAGAGAGAGAGAGAGAGAGAGAGGGGTGATGGGGGGAGAGGGAAAGAGAGAGAGGGAGGGAGGGAGAGATGGACAGACAGGGATTTTCACAGAATATAAATCAATCCAGCAGCACATTAAAAAAAACCTTGTCCTTATAGAGTATGTGTTTGCATTTAGTGTAAGTGAAACATACAGCTGCTGAATGTTCCACATGTAGAAATGAGTCAAATTACAGTGTGAGATAGATTTTAGTCACTGTGGACTGGATAGAAATTAGTCAAATGGACTCTGACAAAACACCTCAAATTACTTGAAGGTTTTAGAACGAGATGCTAAATGTAGAACCCCATAACATGTATTATCTTGTAGCTCATAATTTACACAGCAGACAAAAGCGTTCACCTGCATCTTTTAAAGCTCCAGCTGATCCCGAGGGATAAAAACAGACCTAGGAACCTCCTGTCTAGCTATAATTGGTCTGTGCCTGGCCACAGAGATGGGGGATATTACCAAGGGTCTAATTAAAAGAGAGGAACATGTTTTCATCTCAGGTCAGACTGGACTTCCAGGGTTGCTTGTGAGACAAACAAGAATACCTGATTGTTAAAGGATCAGTGTTGGAAGCAGATAGAGGGCATTTTTAATGTTGCAATATAACATCAATATAACAGAATTTTCAGATTTCAGAACATTGCTGTTTTTTTGTGAACCAATATGTGACGATCTGTGTAATGAAAACTTTCAATTAAATCGGTTCCTTGTCTATGAACCGAAGGTGTGTAGTGTTGTAGCTCGTGCGATAAAATCATAGCTATGTGTAAAATCACAGAGACATGCTGCTAATCAGAAAACCTTTCAGAATTTGGAGGTCAGATTTAATAATAAAATCTAGCACATTAACAGTAAAGTATGACTACTTTTTTTTGTTTCGGATCCTTGGACCAGTTTGTAAGATCTACGACAGGAATCTACAACTATATAACCAATAATGCTGCCTCAGGCTATAAGTCTTGAATGACTATGGTATGAGCACCGTTCAGATACATCAGTCCAACACTTTTGTGAACAAATCTGATTATTATCTGTAACAAATTGAGGAATGATACAGAAGTGCAGTATGTGTAAATAATCTTACTCTCTCTTAGTTTTGGCCATATACACGACCTCTGAACTGCCATTTGACCTCTAAAAACTGTCCGTCCGCTGAACCCAGATGAGACGGATTAATCAGTTACTGACCCCACTAATGATCAACAGAGCTGTGTACTAACAAACAACAGAAAGCCAGTTTGCCAGATCTATTATTAGCGCTAGACAATGAACAACAACAGTATCTTCTCCTCTATCCATTATTTCACTCAGTTCATTCCTAAAATATTTGAGATGACCAGCATGGGAGTAAGACAAATAATAGAAGATGACACAAAATGACCTGATGTACTTGAATCTGTTGCTTTTCGAATACGAGAGAGAGGATGTATTGAAAGCCAGACTGCATGAAGAATTCAGTAACATGCACACGCTTAAATGCAGATACACCTGATCCGGTATAAAAGGAGTCTATTGTCTGCTAGATATAGTATAGGAGTTTAAAAGCATGTGGCTTTGCTCATTCAAAATGTGCTCTATGTCTGCATAAGTCTTTCTCTCTCTCTCTCTCTATTGCTCTCTTACACACACACACACACACACACACACACACACACACACACACACACACACACACACACACACACACACACACACACACACACACACACACACACACACACACACACACACACACACACAGGGCTGATCTTTGTGTGTGGTTTTGAGGAGCGTGAGAACATCAGGGTGCACCCTGATAACAGCAAGTGCTTTACACCAGCTTCCACTAAAATCTCTCTACAATTTCTTAAACATATAAACAGACACAGACAGAAAGAAAAAGAAAGTGTTTTTGTGTGTGTGTGTGTGTGTGTGTGTGTGTGTGTGTGTGTGAGTGTGTGCGACAGAGAGAGAGAGAGAGAGAGAGAGAGAGAGAGAGAGAGAGAGAGAGAGAGAGAGAGAGAGAGAGAGAGAGAGAGAGAGAGAGAGAGAGAGAGAGAGAGAGAGCGCAACAGAGGGGGGGGGGACTGCTGAGCATGACATAAGAAAACTGGTAAAGAGGAGGAGTCACATTTGTCTCAAAGAGCAAATGAGCTAAAAGCTTCAGTCATCCTACTGGCTAGGAAGCAAAATGAGCATTTAAATAGACAAGTTAGGCAAGCAAATGAATCGGAGATTGATGGCACAAAGTTCGTTTAGAAAATGTCTTCACAGAAATACCTGAAAATTTTTCACCTTGTAAGGATAATTTGGCTGGTCTCCATGAGGAAAACCACTTGTTTTGCAAAAGCTACAAATTCTATTAAAAAAACAAAAAACATTGTAATGTAACTTATTGGTGACTGTGGTTAAGGTTAGCGATATATTTAGGTGCTGATAGAGCATTAATTAACTACATTAATAATAAATAAACTTGTTTAGAAATGTTTAGCTTTAATAGTAATCTCGAATTACTGGCCAGGTAATCTGGCTCTATATTGTGTTATTCAATTCCGATTTACTGCTCAAATATGATTTCTGCTGCTCAGAGAGGATGAGAGCACAAAATATTGGTGAGGTTCAACATCCAGTAATAAGATATAAGGACAAACACTATAGAGCCAAATGTTTGTCACCTCACCATCATGCTTCTATGTGCTTTTTGAACATCCTATTCGAGATTTGTCCCCCATTAGCATTGTCGTGCTGGAACAGGTTTGGGTCCCTTACTTCCAGTGAATGGAAACTGCAATGCTACAGCATAAAAAGACCTCCTATACAATTGTGTGCTTCCAACGATGTGGCAACAGTTTTTAGAGGAACCACATATAGATGTGATGGTCAGGTGTCCACATACTTTTGGCGATACAGTGTATGTTCAGATGTACCGACTTCAAAAGACTTACTTATCTGAAATGTAGATTCGCAACATGATCACGTCATATGAAGAGAGTTCAAATCTCTTCACTGGCAATCAGTGAGTGTGTAACTGTAGATGCACAATATTATTTTTAGAATTTTAATAACAATTACTTTACAGCAAAAAACTGAACATTGTTGTGTGAGACGCTTCTAAGGACAGGGTGAAGCCTCAGCTATATTCATCATTTATTAATTGAATAGCTGTTGTGATGTGTCCTGATGTTTATCAACCCAATCACCAAATAAAAGTGCTTTCCAGTACATGTTTATGCATCAGTCCCTTTACCCAGGGCATAAATTAAAGCTTGCAGAGTTTTTGAACAAAGCTGAACTCGCTTTCATGTCGATGAGACGGGTTTAAGCAGGGCTGTGATCAAAGACAAGCACATACAGGTTGAGGGAGAGGGAGGGAACGGCACAGAGACAGGGAAGAGACACTGGGTTTCAGTGTAGCACAAAAGCTAGTGGTTTTCTGCCTGACTGGAGTTCTAACTCTAATCTACTGTATATGATTACCACACACACACACACACACACACACACACCCTTATATGGGTCCTTTTGGTTGTGACTGCATTGTAAGACAAACCACCTCATTGTACACCGTTTGTGAATGTGTGTGTGTGTGTGTGTAATAAAAGTTAGCTCACAGTAATGTAAGATTCACTGGGTGTGGATGATTACTTTGCCACACATGAATGTTGGAAATTCCCTCTAGTATTCACAGGATTGGGTGGTCAGGCAGATACAGGCGATGAGCAGCCTCAGTTTCAAAACTCCTGAAGTTTCTCCTGGGAAAATGCAATTCACAAGCAAACGGATATTTTGTAAATAGACCAGAGGCCAACACATCTGAAACACGACTGAAGGGAAAAAGAGAAAACATTCACACCGTTAAATCAGGGAGGAAGGGATGGAAATGAGGTAGATATGAAGAAGACAGTGGTCTATACCAGCTAAAAGGTTTGGCCCATAACTGTGCCGACTGTTTGCTAGTCACCGTCTGTGTGGATGATTAATACTGAACATACACAACTGTGAAAAAGAGCAAGTCTCTTCTAGTTTTGTATAACCAAGAGAGTAGATGAGAGCCGAAAGGAGTGCATTCAGCCCTTTCTCCTGTACCTAACTTCGTCTCCCACACACACACACACACACACACACACACAGGTCTCACAGTAGTCTCACATTTCACTTCCGATAAAAAGGCAAGGAGAAAGTGTAGGTGGAAAAACAAACTGACACAGCGGACAAGCGGCAGTGCATCATTTACTCAATGGCTCGGCTAATGTCCTGCATCCCATCAACCCATCAAAACAGTGAAAGCCTGAGCAGCAGCTTTAATCAATGGCATAAACGGCAGAACTGACAGGAGCTGCAAAATACAAACACAGATTGGCTACAAACTGCGATCTGTTTTAAAATATATTAAAACAACTCTGTGAATCTGTGAAGTGCCATATCAATAATAGTTTCCTTTCAAAATTTCTTTCCTTAGCTTATCACCAGGGATATGAGGCTAACGCTGGCAGTAAATACTGTGTTTGTTGCACACATAAATTACTAATTTGCTTGGTGCCAGTCTAAGAAGGAAGTATGAAGGAAGTGCTGGTAGCTTACTATATTTTGACAGATGTCTACATTTGGTGTCAGTGACAGATTACTGATGAATCCGTTCCTTGACAGATTTGATTGTGTTAAAAAAATTTAAAAAAAAAGCAAGCTGCAATTACAACAAACAAATGATATATTGTGCTATGATGGAAAAACATTTCCACTAATATAAAAACGGTCTCGCTCAGACCCTCGTAACGGAAGAGCTCCAGGGCTCATTATACTTTGTGAGAACTCTGAGCTTTCAGTCTTTCAGAAGAGAAGAAGCATGTTAAGGGCTGGCCAGTAAACAATAAGGTGTGATATGTGAAAGAGAACAATTTACTGCCTGGTGTTTCAGCTGTCATGAGACTGTTGCTTTTACTGCAGCCTCATCTGAGGAAAATTAAACTATCACTCTATTTAATGCCAACAAACAACTAAATCATTTTCCAACAAGACTGAAGCCATGATTCATGAAAAGATTTGTTTAATTCATCTGAGATTATTAATACTTTTTAACAATCCAAAAACAATCTTTAACATCCGTCTGGAAAGGAAGTTATGCTATGTAGAAGCTAGTTTTGCATCTTTTGCACTTTAAACTCAAGGAAAAAATTGTCTACACAGAATTCCTTCCCATCCAAAGAAAGTTTAAAGACCTGATTGAGGCACTGAGAGAGAGAGTGTGTGTGTGTGTGAGAGAGAGAGAGAGAGAGAGAGTGCGTGTGTTTAAATGACCCTAGGTGCTCTTCTCTATAGGCTGTGAGATACTTGCCGTTCCTGGAGCTGTAAAATACAGGGTTAAGACTCACTCATGCTGGCCTTCTTCTTACACACTGATACACACCGACTGACCCTATGGCACTCACCGCTCTGTGTGTACGAGTGCTCATGATCATATTGCTTTAGTTTCATTGTCCTTGATTGCATCATCCCTTATACCCCATATCCCATATCATGAAATCTTCTGGGTGTCAAACATCAATTCAGACATTAGGGTCTGTCACGCAAGGCAGTGACTATTCACTTACATATGCTTCATCTTATATATGTTTACAGAGACACAACAAAAGATAGAAAAAATGTTTAGCAGTGAAAGTTTCTCTTAAACAGACACACACGTCTTGTATTACAATTTTGCGTTTGGTTTTTCTACCTACTCATGTGTTACAGTAGCTAAACAATGCAATACCCAACTCTAGCTAATTCAATGCCCGACCCACACAGATATCATGAATGGATCAGAGATCACAGAGAACAGGATCTTCACACACCCTCTTTGACAAAGCAGGGAAAAGAAAAGCATCCGAAACAGGGAATGGCAGAAGGTCCCAGACAAACACAAACAGATATACCGCTATCATTACCTGGAAATATTGTTTTACACAAAAACCGCCAGAAGATAATCATATGCCCAGAAAACACACTGCAGTTATTTCAGAGTCCAATATTGAGAACACACACACACACACACACACACACACACACACACACACACACACACACACACACACACACACACACACACACACACACACACACACACACAATGAAAAGAGTGTAGGGAGGTTTGCACTATAGAAGGCCCGCATGTTTATTTCCCCTTGTGAAGGTGTAGACACACAGGCGGAGGTGTTAATGACAGCTGTTTGCTCCCGCATTAGAATCTCTGTAGAGGATGTGCTTCTGTCATTCACACCGCCTGCCAACCCCCCTCCATTTCTCCCTTGCTTTCATCTCTCCATCTAAATACTGACTCCCTACACATTTGCTCAGAAAAATAGACAAAGACAAATCTCTCTCTCTCCATTTTGCAATCTAGTTGTGTAAAAGCTTCACAGACTGCTTCTACTCTGACGGTCTCCTCATCCACCCCAGGTACAGCTAGCAGTCTCAGAGTGCTTAATAAAAGCATGCTACCAGACACACACTTACGCACGTGCACACAGAATCTCCTAACACAAGTCACTCTGAATAAACAGACACTTAAAAGAGACACGTCTTTAGACTGCAGAGAGATGGAGCATGGCCAGCAGAGTGCAGGTTTATGGAGAGTCGCGTTGGGGTGCTTCGGCTCCTGAGGAGTGATGAATGTGTTCATCCTTCACTACATCAATTCTGTTTCTCTCAACTTAAAGGTTATGTGTTCTTACAGCCTCGGTTGCTAGGACCCATATTCACCGTCATGCGCATCACATAAGAGCAAGTGTGCTGTTTGTCTTATTCACATGTCAGACATATTGCCCCAAGAGTGGGTGGTTTTCTCAGCAAGCGATCGCTGAGCCTCACTTGTTTTTAAGTGTGTTTGCTTTTCTTGCAAAATAAACTAGTTGAAATTACAGAGCTAAAAAAGTTCAGAGCTAAAAAAAAAAAAAAAAAAAAGCCAATAAAAGTCTAAGAGGAAAAAATCTAATTCATCAGCACCCACACACAGTTTAATCAGCTACCTGCTTGTGAGGGACGGAGAGGTCAAAACTAGAGTGACACAGCAAAAGGACTGAAGGTTTGCCCAGTGCTAATGTAAGTCAGGGAGCACACAAAGTATAGCAGGCTGCCAGCTAGACAGTGCACGTTGCAGTTTTTTATTTAATGTTCAATTTATTCAATTATTTCAATTAGCCTTGCAAACCACGTCCTAGATTTCACTACCCCGTCTTTTGTGTGCTTTTATATGGTAAAAATGTGTGAATGGAATTACAGATACAAGTGCAGAAAGAGGAAACAGACTGAAAACTTCAAGCCAGAAAAGAACAGAACGTATATTAGCCGTTTCTGTTTTAGCCAAACTTGAAGTTAGTAGCTGCACATTTGCATTCAAGGAAAGAAATACCCTATATTGTGTGACAAGCAAAAATATTCTTGACTTCAAAGTGTCCAGATTTTAAGATAAAGAGCAGTATTTCAAGCAATTGATTAATAATGAAATTTAATTGCATGTCCATCGGGATTTTAAAACCGGAGACATCATTATCAAGATCCGTTCAGCTTTTGGTTAATGAAGGACATTCCTGCAAACTTATGGACAGGAAAACGCTGTAATTAAAAGCTTGACTCGCACAAAAAACAGTCCAAGTTTGTTCACACTCCTAAATGAAATCTCGCACTCCCTCTATAACAACGTCATCCATCAGCTGCTGCCATTTTAGGTACAGTAATCCACTCATCTCCATTGAGTTACTTAGAGGTCAGGGGTCAAAGGACAGCAACTTACACCATCACCACACATACACACGATACACTTACTTCATCTGAGTAGAGAGAAAAGACACAGATGACTAAAGTCCAGAGAGCTGCCCTAGAGTAGAGAGAGAGAGAGAGAGAGAGAGAGAGAGAGAGAGAGAGAGAGAGAGAGAGAGAGAGAGAGAGAGAGAGAGAGAGAGAGAGACCCCATATTCACTTCACAACAGCTTTGTAAATGGTAAAACGTAAATCATCTAAATCTGGCAGTTCCGGTTGAGAGGAAATCCTTTAGGACAAATGTTCTGAAACTCATGAACCCAACACCGCCTCCACTTTGCTGATTAAGACCACAGGGATTCCTCACCATCTGTGCTTTAATGGTCTCCCCCATGTGGGCCCATGGGAGAGGTAAACCCTGGACAAACCTGCTTTAAGAATACAGAGGGTATGAGTGAAGAAATGACAAATGACTTTTCTAACGGCTGGGTTCCATCAAACGCTGAGATTATCCCTAAAAGGAGAAATGAGAAGTAGTATTGGGTGAAGGGTAGAAAGGCTTCCCTCCTCATTTAAAATACAATAGACTGAATGCCTGCTCCCATCACCCTTCCCAACAGCGGACAAATGAGACAATCTGGATGCGGTTGAAACCCCAACAACCCCCACACCAACACTACCACCCCTACTCCCCAGCCCCCCTCACATGCACAGTGTGTACTGTATATACACACAATGTGAATTTATTTTCTTACGCACAGGACATGTTATATTATGTGTGTGTGTGTGTGTGTGTTTATATGAAGTGCACACACTGCAGAAACATGACCAAAAAAATTTCAGCATGTCAAAATGCTAAGCTTTTAAAGAGTAAAATGTCTAGAAATAGCATCTTATATTTGGTTGATTGTATATTTTATAATAAGAAATAGTCACACTTGACTAGATGCAAGATATCACTTAAGATGTTTTTTTTGCACTTTAACATCCCTGAAGAAACACAGAAAGGTAAATGGCTCAATTTCGCCACCTTAAACCTCCATTATGACACCTTAACTCTTACCTGTTTCTGCCTGACCAATGACATGGCCAATAACTGTGTAAAACTAAAACCCAAGTCAGCTGATATCAGACATAAGCTGATATATGCATTTTCACACACCTCATATTTACACCGACACAATTTTAGCCTCGAATTATTGACCCACTAACACAAATACAGATGTCTAACATGGCCTCGATTTTGGTTTTGTGAAAGCTCTCTCAGAGTCGATGTTTGAGTAAAGGCTCGTGCACCTTTATCTGACGGCCTCGCTCTCCGGCCGACCCCCACACCAATGTGGAAGGCAGGTCATCTATCTACCTTATCCTATTCATTTTATCTCCTCGTGCACACTTATCTGATTTAATACATCAAAACCACTATGTTTAGTAATATGCATTTGATAAAACTGAACTGAATTTTTTTCTATCACTGGGCTAAAGGTAATGGTCTAATCAGATGCTCCTGAGAAGACATGTAATTGGAGAGGTGTCAGGATCCTGAGGTGAGAAGACAGGTCCCAATTTGTCAGCTCGGCTTTGACGCCCTCGGGGTCCAGAGGTGGGGGGAACAACCAGACGCTTCCCTTGTCCACAGGGAGATGGGTCTGTCACATATGCAAACCCTAACGTAAACACAAACACACCTGACAGCATCGCTGAACATTTTACAACCCAGCCTGCATCACACCCGCACCCTAAACAAAGAGGAAAACAGAGCGAGACAAAAACGTACACAAGCAGACTAGAGAAAAATAGATGGAGCATGTATAACAACAAAAATACACCTGAATTGCTCTTCCTAACATACAAACATACAAGTCTACAGTTTAAAATGCCTTTTTTTCATTCTAGACACCACCCTAATCTCTATTTAGTGCATCGTGTGACATGTTTTTGTTCGGGGAAACAACAGAAAACCTGTTTTACTTAAACTAAAAACGGGTGTAAAGGCAGTTGCTGAAGGCCCTTTCATCTGTCCCAGCAACTGACCATTTCTCAGCATTAGAACACCGTACTATTGACATTACACTGCAATTTGTATTTGTAGAGCTTTGCATCCTGGGAATTTTTGGTTCTGTCTCGCTTCCCAGATTCATGAATGTGTGTGTAAATGTATGTTTAAATGTGTGTGCATGGTGTCTGTCCATTTCTGCTTTAGATTCTGAGTTCCCAAGATCCACTGTGACCCAGACGAATGAATGAACAAATGCATTTTGTCTGATAGCCGATGTTCAAATTCGGAATCCGGGTAAAGAAATTCAAACCAACTCTGATGAAATTGCAGTCTAATGTGAACTGTGCAGAATACCAGCTCAAATTAAATCCTGTGCTGAAATCAGCATGTAAGCTCTGATGGATATTTATATGACATTATAAATTAAAGATTCAATACTCACACACAAATCCAATAAAGCTAACATTCTGTTCCCTCAACCTGAGACCACGTAGCCAAATTGGTTTTACTGCTTAATGAGGACCTTCTTATCTCCAGTCTGTCAAACTGCCAAACATAGACAGTTATATACAAAAGCTTTAAAACTATGCAAATGCTTTCTGTATACAAATGCTGTGATAACAGCTCAGGTGTGGTCTTGGATGAGCAAATGCACACACACTCGTTGAGAGTCTGCAACAAAATACACCCGGATGTGAATCAGACAAAGAATGAACAAATAAATAAAAAAATTGTGTGTGTGTTTGTATTAATGCACTTTCAAGTCATTATGATTCAGGACAATGACTGTGACCAGAAATCAAAGTAATAAAATAGAGGGACAGAAAAAAAATGGGGGTGACATTGTTACGGACATGAGGCACTAGACACAAAACGACAAGGAGAAACTGTCCCTGTCAGATACTCTCTCTCTCTCTCTCTCTCTCTCTCTCTCTCTCTCTCTCTCTAACTCTGAAAACCTCACACGTCCATTATTCTGTCTCTCTTTCTTTCCATTTCCACCGATCACACAGCACACAGCCCATAGCCCACGTCGGACTGAAAGCGAGACACGGCTCACGAGCTCAGGACAACAAGATGATAGACGAGCTGATTTGATTACTCACGTCTGCTTATTCCAATAACAGTCATCTTTCTTGCTCATACTCAGGGACGAGGTCACCTTGGATTTATGGCCAAAAAGAAAAGGCAGACAGGACGAGGGGGGGGAAGAGAAGAAACATGAGAAAAAGGTTAATAGAGATAGAGAAGAACATGCACAGTAGCAAAGGCGTGGCTCGTTAAACAAGTGTGAAGTGAAGGAGAAAATAGAGGAGGAAGATCAGGCAGTGGTGTTCTTCACATGTACATGCATGCTTTAAATCCACTGATTACTCAAAAAAAAATGATTATTTAAGCAGGCAGTTACTCTCACACCCTTTTTAAACATTGTGTGTGGGTGTGAAGGGTGTATCTGTACACACAACAACATTAAGCAGGTCTGAACATCTAAGTGCCACATTGCCTCATACAGTGGTCATACAATGACTCTGCCTGCATATGGACACTGAACAGGACACAAAGTTCCTTTCTTGTATTGCGTGTGTGTGTGTGTGTGTATGTGTATATATAGCAGGTCTGCGCAATATGAACCATAACATCACATTATGATGCATTTACTAATCGTTACAGGTATATTTTCATTGTCTTTACAACACCGTTGTGCATCGTTTTAACATGCGACTAATGCCTTAACTTTGATTTTATTATTATTCATTTTGCTTGATTTGGATGATCCACAGTCAACAACCTGTTAGCTTCAGTTCTGTTCAGTTCAGTTGAATTCAATTTCACTTTTAACAACAGATACTGATATAAAGAAGACGTATGGAAATCCAGGTATACATTTTTAGATCCTAAATAGAATATATGAGGAAAAAGAAAAAAACAAAAACAAAAAACACCTCCTCTAAATGAAACTCATCCTCTTCGGAGTCACACCAGATCGTGAGATTAGAATTCATTCCTCTTCTCCAGCTGTACTATAATGTCAGTGCACTATGAAGAGTATTAATCGTGTTGTTCAGAGCGAGCTGAATAAGAAGCAATCATTATGATTACAGCAGCAGGTCTTCAGTATCCCGCTGAGACTGACTGCTGAAATAAAGATGAAGCTGAACTTATAGATTGTTTTTGGCAAGTGTTAATCTTTATGGTATCCATGACAGCCTATCAGTCGTACAGTGACAAGATCACATGATAATCTTTAGTAGATGTCCGACCGTAAGCTAAATGCTAGTAAAAACAGGAGAGATGTTATAGCAGTGAGCGACATTTTATTTTCCTTTGTTTCATGTTTCTATTAACCTGCATGTTCCTGATTCAGCCGAGTTGTGTGTAGTCCATCAGGTGGTGTGAAGTGTGTTCTACGCTTACAGCTGTAAAGCACAGCAAGTTTTAAAATGAACATTTTGCTATCGTGAGTGTTACCTTTCAGAGTAGGGTTCGCTTGATATAGTGCATACATGTCTGTCAGGTGAATATAAATAAAAAGACTAATAGTCCACACACAAATCTGTTTGCCCCAAGGTAGTGATTTGTCCACCTCTGCTCATTAGTGAGTGCTCCAGAAACATCATCATTACCTGCTGTTACATAAACAATATAAACCTTTGAAATGAGGGAAAAAACAGGGTTTGTAAACAACACACAAACCTGTGAACACACAGTGAAACTGAACTGAAAGAAAGTTTGAAAATGAAGTAACTGAATTACCAATACAAATATCAATTATTGTGATTTGCTTTTATGATGTTAATCATCTACTTTTAGGTGATTGCATCATTTAAGTCACTCAGCCAGGCATGGAGGTAAAGTGTACTGTAATGCGGGGGCAAATGATCACATTACACACGCTGTCAGATGCCTCTGAACTGTTGATTAACAGATAAAGGAGGACAGACTTCCTCTTCCGTAGATAAAAAAATCATTTATTTCCCACGGTACAGATTAATATCCTACAGAACACACACACACACACACACACACACACACACACACACATACACATACACATACACATACACATACACACATACACACATACACACACATACATACATACATACATACACACACACACACACACACACACACACACACACACACACACACAATTCACTCTGTGGTCCCTGATATGTGTAATTTAATGCCTGTCTGCTGAAGCTAATCTCTGCTGTGTCTATTGGTGTGTGTGTGTGTGTGTGTGTGTGTGTGTGTGTGTGTCTGTGTGTGTGTGTGTGTGTGTGTGTATGTGTGTGTGTGGCACACAAAGAAGATACGTGGGTGGGTGAGTGCAGCAATATATTTTGATGAACGTGTGTGTGTGTGTGTTTTGTTCGAGTGAGAGCAGCTGAGTAAACACACAGAGACAGGGCAAAAGGACTGCCTCAGATTACGGAAACCTCCTGATGTACAGTAACTCCTGTATAAATCAGCACAACACACACCGTCACACAGCTTTTATATTCATGCAGGCAAAAACTGGCATCAACAGAATCCCTATGTGGTCAAACCTATTTTCCCCCATCTATACTCTCTCTGCTGTCAAGTGCTCAACTGTGTAACATCTAAAGTCAAGTGTAGGACATTGATTCGATCATAAAACGGCAAGAAACCATGACCACCATGATCCAAAGACACCGCTCATGCAAATATTTTGTGTACTTAACAGATCTGAGATACTAACAGATACTTTTAACATGAATCCATCTTAAAAAGTGCTGTTCGTTAGCAGAAGCGACTAACAAGTGACTCACTGTGCCACACGCGCTTACGAAATGATTATACAGGAGCAGAATGATTTGCCTCGACAAGCCTCACATGTTGACAGCTGTGTTTGCCCTAATGAACAATTGTGTACAGTACAAAAAAGGAGGGCAAAAAATATGCGCCAAATGCAATGTGAAAGAACCATGAATCAATAATCATCATAAAGTTCAGAATCAGTAACAATAAATGTGTCCCAACATTAGAAACCCAGCTAACTCATGTCTAATGCATTCCTAAATCCCAGTACATTCAAAACAGAAGTGTGTGTGTGTGTGTGTGTGTGTGTGTGTGTGTGTGTGTGTGTGTGTGTGTGTGTGTGTGTGTGTGTGTGTGTGTGTGTGTGTGTGTGTGTGTGTGTGTGTGTGTGTGTGTGTGTGTGTGTGTGTGTGTGTGTGTGTGCGTGCCAGGCCATGAGAATGGGGGAAGAAATTGCTTATGGACAAAAAGTAGAAACAGTAACAGTTTACATTACCACAGGCAGAAAGAAAGTGAGAGAGAAAAACACATAAGCTCAGGCCCAGAATAAAGTGTTATGGCACAGAAGGGGGATGAGGACAGCTAACCAAAGGAAAAGGAATATGAAAACAAACGCAGAAATGCTACTGTTGGAAGACCGCCCTATGCCCTCGCTCCAGGATAAATGAAAGCAGACCTTAACACTAGGAATAACTCTTTAAAAAGTGCAGGTCTGTAGTTTCGTTAATGCATTTGTTATACGTGTTGTTTTAAGGCACATGGCCAGAGGGCTTGGGTGACTGTGTGTGGTGTGTGTCTTAAGAATGTGTTTTGGTGTCCAGATGGCTCAAAGACTTGTCGATGGCTCAGAGACTAGCCATGGACTAAATTATACAAAGTTCTACCTTAATGTGCTTTCAAGAAGCAGCCTGTAGTCTGATACGCTTCAGCCTGTCTTTAGAAAACCATCCTGAACACCAAATATCTGCATTCCTTTTAAAACCTCAGGACTAAGTAAGTCGGCGAGATGGATGTGAACCTACCTCTATGGCCAGCACTTCTCTGTTGGCTGCTGTGTGATCAGTAGCTTTGCATATCTGCAGCAGCAATCCAGACCTATGGTATGAAAGGAAACCAGAAGCTTAGGAATGACTCATTTACAACCAGGACATAATGCTGGGGTTTGTGATCATTATTCACGTCCACACATGTTCTAAGCAGGCTATAGCACGAGAGAAAAGTGTTTCGTAAAAAAATACAATATGGTTAGCAGCTCAGTTTACAGTCACTCAGTGTGGCAAGCTGTACAACACAGTCGATCATTACACATTTAAAATGACCACAAGAGCTAAAGGGACCTCACCTTTCTGACATGATGCGGTTTAAAACAAAACAAAAAAAAATACAACCTGAAATCTGAAAGAAGCCAGATTTAGACAAGCTTTAGGTTTTGTACTTTGTATTAACAGGTTGAGTTGCAGGGAATTTGACCCCACATAAGCGGTCGTTACAGATATTTACACTGTTGCGAGACAAGAGACAAAGTGCTTTATCTCCAGATAATTTCACTGTGAATTTATTTTTATTCTTGTTTTAAAAGCTTGGATTAATCCAGAAGAATCAGACTCGCAGGCTTTCGAATCTAAATAAACTTTGCAAAAATGAAGAGATATAAGCTTAAGCTTCCCTCCTTACTTGGGACTGATATGCTGAAGGATTAATCATCTCTGTTCCATCTGCAAAAATATTAGTGACTGAAAATATTATAAGCTAAATGTAGAGTTGCTAATGCTGCTGTATTGCAATATTATCACTTTCACATCACTTTCAGACTTTTATTTTAAATTCAACTCCACCCATTCTTGAAATAAATTCCTCCCTTCCACAGTGAAATCTGCATTCACTTCACTATTAAACTCATACTGTATAGTTTATGCACTCATTTATAGACGCCACCATCTAGTGGAACATGATCCCCAGGTTTATTATTGTGCATAATATAGAAATTAAGTAAAGACATGAAATACTAATGAAATATTTCTTATAAGAAAGGAAAAGCTTGTGAAAATCATCCACTTCTCTAAAGTATCCAATCGCTCGCCTCTGCCACATAAAGATAAAGTTACAATTTCGAGTAGGTCTCATTCATGTGAGTAATATGAGCCACAATGTAAATCAGCTGGTCCACAGAAAAAAATAAACAAAATCTCACCATACAACTTTTTAAATTATCAGAGCGCACGGTGCTCCAGTGTTATCTATGGTCATGTATTTGCACTACAGTAACGCCACATCTTTCAGATACAATCTTCTGCTTACATCTTGTGTTATTATTATTATTATTATGACACAAACTACTGTTGTGTAAAAGTGTCCATCTGCATTATTTCCAGATAAATGTGATTATAAACAGATAAATGTGCGCAAATGGAGTTATAGAAGAAAGAAAAATACATTTTGGGCATATAGTGACAGTCTAAGTGGATTAAGCTTGATGACGCATACAGCAGAGAGAGAGAGGGAGGGAGGGAGGGAGGGAGGGAGGGAGAGAGAGAGAGAGAGAGAGACCCTCTCTCTCCTTCTGTCTCATTCTTTCTCTCTCTCATTGTGTCTCATTCTCTCTCTCTCATTCTGTCTCTCATTCTGTGTCTGACTGTTGTTCAACAGCTGAACTAGTTCTATCTTGTCCAGTAAAACATTTCCACAGGTAACATTCAGGCAGCACTGAGCAAAGCCTGAGGATTCATGGCCATGAGAGACTGTAGAGCTCAGTTGTGAAATAGCGGGCGTGACTGGGGCACAGACAGTAGTAACCATGTTCTCTTTTGGCAGTCGGTGATGGGGACAGGATGATGTCATAACCTGAAATGAATGTCTGGTTGTACTTTGGTACTGCATCAGTTCTGTGCAAATAAATGAAGCTGGGAAAATTTTGACCATAAAACAAAATCAACTGAAACATAAAGCCACTTCAGAAAACTCCAGCACAAATTACAGTTTGTGCTTTGTATCATGTAGTTAGCGTTTCAGATGAAAACAGCCCAGAGCGTATATATAATCTGTCAAAGAATACATTCTGTCTAACTATTAATAGAGCTTCTGGAAGTAATAATCGTGCAGTGCTTCATTCGCCTTGCCTCACAGTTGACCTCTGAACAGTTAAGCTTAAAAAGATGGACGCCTCCAATATCTGTGGTGGTAGCAAGGAGCTAACTGTGGTGACTGATATATTCTCATCAAAGCTGCAGATTTAACAACTCAATATATCTGTGAAGATTCTCAGTCATTCACATGTGATTATCTAGTAGTTGAGTCATTTCACCTGGACTTAGGTGGATCGAACGTTTCACTACTCATTGACATGACTCAACTTCCAGATAACTGAATACTTCTGTATTTTGACTGATCTAAAGCACTAAAAGAACACACATGTACAGGATATTTCATTTAACACCACTTTGTTTACTGTAGATCCCATGAGCAGCCAATGGTCCAATGTTGATTTGACATCAGTTGCTGAACTCACAGTTAAGGAAACCATTTCAAGTGGAGGGGAGATTTTTTCCTGCTCATTAGGAGTTAGTGTGAAACATTCTGAGAATTGTGCATTCTCTCACACCCCCAACACACACACACACACACACACACACACACACACACACACACACACACACACACACACACACACACACACACACACACACACACACACACCGAACACACACACACACACACACCGAACACACACACACACACACACACACACACACACACACACACACACACAACCTACCCCCACTCGCTGCTTTGTCCCCTTCTGCCTCTCTGTGTGGTGACAGTCCTCTTCTGCTCCAGACCCTTTCTCACACACATCCTGGCTCTGACCCCCAAAACCTTGAACTCTAAGAGCAATTGAAATAAGACACTGACTAGATGGAAAAAGAATCTCAAGCCTTTCTCTCTCTTTCTTTCTAAAAGCAATGACCTCGGGACTCCGGGTCAAACAATTGGCACAAAATTTCCATGCAAAAAGCCTCTTTTTTCCCAGACAAGTGCCACAATTCAAATGTCCAAAACAATCAGGGTGATCGACAACAGAGCAAATCTGATGACAGTATGCAAGTTTTGCAAACTGTGCCAAATTATTACAAACAAAAACTCCTGACCTAAATAGTTTACTAGAAGCTCTGGAAGCTTTTCTGTTTAAAAAAAAAAGTCCATTCAAAGAAAACACTTGTTACTGCTTGTGTGGTGTTCTAGGTTTTCACCAACCAGTATAATCAGCTTATGATCTTAAATCTTACAGGAGCGAAATCTTTACAGGTGCCAGCATTTCGCCTGATTTATTGCACATTCACGCCAGCAAAAAAGGCATAAGCTTGGTCAGCTGACAGAAAAAGAAAATGAAGAACTGAAAGTGGGTTGGGATTGCCCAGACCTACGTGTGAAATTCAAATCTGATGAGTTATAAACACCAAGGCTGGCTCTCCTTTCATCTTTGAGATTTAATTTATGTACGAACAAACACATATACAACGACGACAAATTCACACAAAGTGTCCTTTCATCACACTGCTAAAAATCACTGACAAAGCCGCAGCACTCGTGCCAGTGTCTGACTGACCACAGTGCGCTATACTTATCCCATAAAAACTCTTGGCTTTGCTGTTTTTTCTCTCTCTTATGTTGCCACTCTACATTTATGTCCCAAGTTTAACTGGGGAATATCCTGTGTGTATGGGCGTCCACGCCAGCCTCTTACTGATACCATTATAATTGCTTCCTTATTGCAGTCACACTCTCATGTTACAGATACCCTTATAAATGTAGAAACTGAGCACTGGTCAGAATTCGGGTATCAGCCGTGAGTTTAAGATTTAGTCTTGTTGTTGGGGAAAAAAAAAACTAACTGAGCAACTTGTAAAAATAATAAACAATAATTCTCACGCAGCTACGGAACCAATCATTAGCTTACTAAGGATATTAATGAGCAGGTGTAGACAGTCTCTCTCTCAGTCTCTCTCTCTCAGTCTCTCTCTCTCAGTCTCTCTCTCTCAGTCTCTCTCTCTCAGTCTCTCTCTCTCAGTCTCTCTCTCAGTCTCTCTCTCTAGAATTTTCCAAGTTCTACATAACACAAAAACACACTTCAGTAGAGAACACAAACTTCATGAGTGTGTTAGAAAGAGAGAGAGAGAGAGAGAGAGAGAGAGGACTGTGATTTGTTGTTTAATCCTTTGATTAAACTGCTCTGATAAGCATAGATTTGTTAAATATCCCTAAAGTCTTTTTCCAGTAAAGACATGAAAAGCAAAAAGAAAATCCTGCATATGTCTATTCATGTGAGTGTGTGAGCAACAAAGAAAGAAAGAGACAGAATAAAAGAAAGTGAGCAAACATGCCACTGTCGGTTATCATCTAAAACAATGAAATAAAGCAGACAAATTAAGTCTCTTCTCAAAAAGATGCTTTTAGGAAGTTTACCAGCCAACCAAACTCCTAAAAGTGTTCAGTGTTTTGGTGAAGACGGCAGCCCAACCATCCATCCTGCCCAAAAACCCTGCCAGGCCACAAACTTGGATTTAATTACAAAGTCCAAAAAGGAACAGAAAAGGCAGGAGGAGGAGCACCGAGGTATTTTCTGTCTAAATGAACAAAAACAAAGCGGGAGGCACACAACACGATGACAAAGCTCGCTCCAATTCCACAACTCGTCAGTCATCAGGGGAAGCACTGGCGTTACATCTTTGCTCCAATTCAATCAGAATCACTTCAACAATCAGAGACATCAACTCGCCATGGTGGCTGCACGTCTGCTCTACATCAGGGCTTTAACAAAACACTGACTTGCTCATGAACTTGTTTTGGATAGTTTGGCAGTTTGTTATCTTTAACCAACACAGGGGCATTGTGTATGACAGACTCCGACTCTAATCAAGAACAAACATCAGGATGCGGTTCATCTGAACTGTTGTGAAATAAAGACTTACAACTAAATCATCCCTGAGTTTGGAGCTGAAAATGAGAGTTACGTTGGACAGAGTTACACAGGACAAACATTTTCTTCACCATTATCTTCAAAGGGCCATTAGGCATGATTTGGCAAGTTCACAAGACTCTGCTCCAAGGACTTGCTTCATGGTGTCTCATAGCAATAGCAAGCTTGGTTATTCATGACAAAACTTTCAAGTGCACACTTTCAGCTGCCTGAAAGCCAGGTTATAACACGTCAAACACAACAAATTCATCTCATTCTGATTTATGAGAACGTGCTTTGTTCTGTTTGAGTCTTAATGCTTTGACATTAGCGGTGTTTGCCTTTTAAGCTCCAGTACATACAGCTGCTTTAAGGATAAATAACAACACTATGAAAATAAAATTCGGTTGCTAACGCTGTGCTTTACTCCTTACTATGCAGCAGCTAATTCTGCATTCCAGCCTCACCCCCATCACCCCTATTCGTGAGAATTAACAAGCAACACTGGGAGCTTGCTGATTTCAATCGTAGTTTTTTTCTTTCTGAACAGACTGAAATGTGGGGCAGTGAACAGTGCAGGGAAGTGTCTGTAAAATAACTGGCCAGACATCCGTCCAAACACAAACAATGAACTAGAACCCAATATACTCTAACACACCATAAACCTGTGCTGAGGCAAAGTAAGAAGTAGAAAATAAGACTCATAATGTCACTTATAAAGATTACAATAAACTTCAGTGACTCATTGTACTTTATGCCAAATATTTGTGCATCAGATCTTTCTCTCCCATTCTCCATGCTGAATTTCAGTGAGCTGATGACAGCAGACAGAGTTCTGCTCCTAGATGTGATCTGGGTCACGCTGCTATATTGATCATTCCCTAAACCACAGTGATCAATAAGTACAGATTTACACACTCTGGTTTAGATAATAAAATCAAATTACTCTGGACTAATATAAATAAGGAATATTGCAGGATATTACTTGTGTAGAATTGTAGGTTCTCCAATACCAAGAAATGTTCCTGCTCTGGAACAGGTTGCATCCAATGGTTCAGGAACTGAACGTAGTTCAACTGATCAAATGTGACCTTCACAGGATGACTGCTAATCTCATACGCTATCATTATCATTTTACATTTAGGGATAGCTTGTTTTACAATAGAATTGGCAGCAGAAAATGCAGTGCATTCATTAATACTTTTACAAAATAAAGCAAGAACATGGACTGTATCCAGTGGCAGCAGTAGGGAGAATCATGTTTATCACCTCCAGGTTAAAAAAAGAAAAGAAAACAAAAAGAAAAAGCTGTATATCCATCATCCACCCCGCCCATCAGCTTTGATTATGTCATCACTGTGTATGTAGTGTCACATATTTTAAATTCATAATATTGTGATAGACAAATCAGTGTGACTGTAAATCATGTGAGACCACAATGAAGAAATGTGGATTAGTAACATTTATTTTACGTAATCTGTAGGTAGTGACGGTTTCTAAAGGAGGAGGCTGTGCTGTCACAGGCCCTGACTTGTCCATCAATCGTATCATTGGGTGTGTATTAAAATGCAAACCTTAACCATGATTGTGTCCCAAATTATCCAATTAACCACATTTTCAAACAGCATCATTGGTCATATTTACACAATTAGATATGCTACAAATGATAACTCCTCCATCATACACACAAACAAAAACTATAGGTCCTCTGCCCAAGATCAGCATCCTGACGAGTCTGCTGTTCATCCACTACAAACAGAAATTGATTGAAAAAATCTCTTGCGTTTCTTTGTGGGTTTGATGTTTTTCCACAATACCAGAATATACTCAAAGAAATATGACTCAATGAAGGAAACGTAGTGACTGCAATATAAAAACAATAAATTTGCCAGTAGCCTGTGTGTGTGTGTCAAATAAGTGTGTGTTTTTATATCTGGAAGCCACTGCTTAACATTTTTGGGTTAACCCCTGAACTGGAGGAATGTGCCAAAGCCACACACTGAGCACGCATGCCTGCACATATCAAAGAATTAACACAACACACAGGCAGAGAGACAGCGAGGACATGAAAGAGAGGAAAAGCACTCTGCTTTAGATGTGCTGGGAGAGACAGAAAGTTGGGAAGGGGTGAAAAGAGGAAAGAGAGAAAAAACTGCAAGTGAAGAGACTTCGTTTTTCTGCTTGCACAGTTTTCACTTTAGACTGTGTGTGTGTCCTGCTGCAGAATTTACTGTAATCCTACAGCTGGTTCACATCAAATCATCAGTGTTTTACACATCCTCTGTGCTCCTTAGTATGCTCACAAGTGTGTGTGTGTGTATGTGTGTGTGAGTGAGTGAGAGAAAGACAGAGAGTGAGACAGATTGCGTGTGTGCGCATGTGCGTGTGTGTGAGAGAGAGACAGAAAGTGAGACAGATTGTGTGTGTGTGTGTGTGTGTGTGTGTGTGTGTGAGAGAGAGAGAGTAGACTACTGTTGGTGTTCAACACATGGCCTTTTATGAGTGCCATTATGAATGAACAACCGTTGACGATAAAAAAAATTTAAATGCAGTAACTGTGTGGCTTAAAACAGTCCAATTGAAAGAGGATTGCAGAACAATGATTTCTCTTTCTAAGAAAAGCCCAATCTCTCTGGCTCTTAAATACTAATCGCAATACAAATACCTAACCAAAAACCAAAAGCATGTCAATCTCCATAGCAACCAACCACACAAAATGACACTGTAATGACTGTAAATTTATATTCATTTACTAAAATCTGATAATTGCTTGTTTATTCCTGTTTATAAGTAAGCTATATCAGAGAACATTTCCCATTACAGATTTCAACACTCTATACGTAGTTACTACTAAGAGACGAATCCGTACTCTCGTGTTATTATGATGGCTGGCAGAAGATAAACCTTATTTTCCAAATCACAAAACTAGTCAGTCAAGTAGAACATCAAATATAAGGACTAAGGAGCAAAGCCGTGCTGAGGAAAGGTTGAACTCGGAGCCGTCCTCCACACACAGCCCCACGGTGACGAGTGACAGCTTCATAAAAGCAACAGATGGCGAACTGCCAAAGCCCTCGGCGGCTGATCGAACCCTGCACAAGCTCCGTCCCCACCGGAAGGGTTGTGTTATAGAGCTACTCAAACACCACAATAGGCTCCTCGAAAAATAATGGCAGACCTGAGTGTGCAGATCTACACAATAAAGCCACAGATTATGTTCTGTATTGCTCAGTGTTGATCCAAAGAAAATACTTGGTTGTGTACGTTTATGCATTTTATCACTATAATTATATACCAATGTGCAGATTCTTTTTTTTTTCTCCACAATGAAATAGTCCAAAAGAGATATTCATCTTAAATGATCGGTGCAGCGATTTTAAAATCTCTAATATGAGAGATAACATTGAAAGATAATATAAAAGTGACTTTTCCTGTCTCTGCCATCTCCACCCAGTCGCACCCTGTCGGCTCGGTCTGTCCCTCTCCGTCAATTAATGAATGCGTGACTTGCCTAACATTAGTCAAACACAAACAGACACACACACATGTTTATCTATAATCTAAATAAATGGCTAAATGGTCAAAAAACCTGTACACACATTATGACCCAAAGACAATCAATACAATCAAATTTGACGCTTTATAAATTAAGTTAATAATCACGATGAATTAAAAAGCACATTTTTTGACCAATGCTCTTCCGGGTTCTCCTGCTCATCAGTTAAAATGCCAGCCAGGTCTGTATGTGGACATTAAACAATTTGGTTTATAAAAAGATTATTCTGAAATGTGCTGCATTTTTTAAACTGTTTACTGCATGAATTACCTAAAAATCCACCATCCAGCTGTGTTGTTGTGATATCCATATTTCATGATGGCATGTGCTATTATTAATATTCTAACTAATATTCTTAATGCTGAAATGGTGGAAATACCTAGTTGAAATTTCCTGTGTCCTTTAGTCGAGCAATTCTGGATGATTCTGGGTGAAATTGTTTACTGCTATATTTTAAAAAGGAAGAACCAAAAGATAAATTAGGAATATGCCAAAAAGTATGCATAGTAAATATTTACAAGTTTCTACAAATGTCCATTAAACATGTGTAATTCAGTAGGAGTCTGACCTGGTACAATGTGAAGTAACTCTCATGAGATGGTTAATACCATTTTAAATGCAGTTAGAGGGGAGTTGAACAGCCAAGTGAAACAATGATTGTACTCCTTCACCTGTCCTTCGGGAAAATTTCAGGAGGAATAATTTGCCTATAAAGAAAACCTTCATTGTTTATGAGCTGCAGCTTTACACCAGCCTTCTGCAGCTTAATACAGGAATTAAACTTCGAATGCTAATCACCCCAAAGGATCCATTCAGCTTCACACTGAGTCAGTGAACAAAATCACTGCCGAATAAAACAGCAAGAGGTCCCACCCGTACTTACCTCTTGGGGGAGTGTGTGTGTGTGTGTGTGTGTGTGTGTGTGTGTGTGTGTGTGTGTGTGTGTGTGTGTGTGTGTGTGTGTGTGTGTGTGTGAATGAGCAAGCAGAGACAGGATCAAGGACACCTGCTAGCCTCAGGACAGTCTTTCCCCCCCCCCCCCCCCACACACACACACATACACATACACACACACACACACACACACACACACACAGTTGAAGTTTCATGGAAGGAATGTTAATACACAGTCAGATAACTTGCGCTGCATAGCTGGGAGTTGAGAGATGTGTAGAGACTAATGGGGCTTAAAAAGGAAAAAAAATGAGAAAAAAAAAACTGTACACTGTACTGTAAATAAATGATGAGGCTCTATTTTGCTGCATTAGTGCACATGGCAATGATGTAAGCTGTTCCTTTTTTACTGGACAAAATAACATTTTGAATGAGACATTATTAACTCCAACAAGTCTTGTTCATACTAATACACTAATACACTCTGACCCTGTTATACATCACAAAACACTCTGTAGCCCATCTCAACAAATTACAGATTAACATTCATCATTTATAGACATCTGCTTTCACCAAACTTGCAGCGCTAATGCGAATTTCCACCATATGGTGAAGTACAACACTTTACCCATAATCCTCCACATGGGCACAACGTGATGGTGCTGCTCTAGAAGGTTATCCTCATGTTTACGTTTGATCAGTTGACAGACACTATTACAGCTCATCAGCTCAATCATACCCTCAGAAGCATTACCTAAGCCAATCAGACAAATCTCCTTTATTTTCAGGGCATTACTATTTCTCCGTTCCTCCATAGAGATGCAGTTTGTAAGTAGCGACCAGTTTATTCCATCATAATAAACCCTTTCCACCTCATATAGCCTGGAAAGGTCAACCAAAGACTTGCATTTCTACTGTACTCATATACAACAAACCTGTACTCAATAGAAAGCTGTATGTATAAACAAACAAACAAACAAACAAACAAATATAAAATAGAAAGCTAAACCAACATGAGAAACATCACAGAGCAATACAAACAAAGTGTAAAAGGTGGGTAAAAAGCAGGAATATATTCTGGATTATAGAAATTCTCCATAATAGAATTTATAGGGGGGGCACGGTGGCTTAGTGGGTAACACGTTCGCCTCACACCTCCAGGGTCGGGGTTCGATTCCCGCCTCCGCCTTGTGTGTGTGGAGTTTGCATGTTCTCCCCGTGCCTCGGGGGTTTCCTCCGGGTACTCCGGTTTCCTCCCCCAGTCCAAAGACATGCATGGTAGGTTGATTGGCATCTCTGGAAAATTGTTTGGCATCTCTGGAAAATTGTCCGTAGTGTGTGAATGCGTGAGTGAATGAGAGTGTGTGTGTGTGCCCTGCGATGGGTTGGCACTCCGTCCAGGGTGTATCCTGCCTTGATGCCCGATGATGCCTGAGATAAGCACAGGCTCCCCGTGACCCGAGGTAGTTCGGATAAAGTGGTAGAAAATGAGTGAGAGTGAGAGAAATGAGAGAGTTTATACATTTGTCTCAAGTACAAAAATGCTCACCCTGTCAGGGGAAGCTGGAGGGATTAAATAACAATCGTGCCCCAGCGTCCTCTCACTAGGTAGAGGGAATGCCCTAGTCTCTCTCTTCTCACAACCACAGCCAATCGTGGAGGTCTGTGAACTCATGTATGCGGAAGAGAGCAGACACTTACGCTGCCCTGTGGCACCACATGGCAAGCAGGTCAATAAGATTCGTTGTCTGGCTTCACATATCTCAGAGAAAATAGGTGCTTCAGTCATGTGTTAAAGAGGTGAGCCAGCAGGTAGGAATCACCAAAACAAAAAAAACAGATAAATAACATTATTTACAAACTCGTCTAGAAGAATTTCACCATGTCCTCACACCTTCCCCTCCAGCCTGCTCATAAACACTGGAATAACAGATTAAAGTATGTAGCAAGCAGGTAGTGTGGAAATAGAATTAGGTGAAAAAGCACACAGAGAGACATTACGTCTGCAGAATGAAGTGAACATTCCACAGAAAAAGTGACATAAATCTAACAACTCACATAAATACTAAATGGCAGCCTATTTTCATGATGTGAAAAACATTCCATGACATTTCTAAGGAACACACATTATTTAACAGGACTGTGTGTGTGTGTGTGTGTGTGTGTGTGTGTGTGTGTGTGTGTGTGTGTGTGTGTGTGTTCTCTAAATCTTCCCACTAAAGGCAAGAGGACTGAACAGAGGCCCTCACAGCATGAGATGGCTCCCTGGCCAACTAGAGTCCTACCAGAGCTTGGCAACAACTGGCAAAGGAGTTGCTAGGAAACCCCCTAACTACACATACAGATCAATTGTGTTTTAATGCCCTAAAGAATTTAAAACATGGTATAAACAAATATCGACAAACAGCAATTTTGAGAAAGGTTTGCAACAAATACGATAAAGGAGATGGAAAAACTGGTCCCACACGCAGGCAGGCACGCACGCATGCACACCAACTGTCAATCGGATGGCACAGAACAGAGCCGACATGTCGGATTACAAATCCATGTACGCTCTGTAGTGGAGTACAACGCACAAGTGAAAGCTGCTCTACTGCATATGCCACTGAGTTAAACTCTATGTATCTGAGGTAATCTTTAAGTGTGATCTGTGCATGAAAGTTACATATCACGCCAGAGACATGGTACATGTATAAGGCCCTAAAGCCAAAGCAAGAAACTTTTTAGCAGTCTGGTCCTACATTCATCCTTTCTTCTCTATGGAAACTCCTTTTCCCAGGACACAAGGACCCTGAGGGTGAGTGTATGTGTGTGTGTGAGTGTGTGTGTGTGTGTGTGTGTAAATGAAAAAGGGGGAAGGGTAGGGAGGTTCACAGTGACTGCCCCATTGGTAGCTGCTGAATAGACCCAAGCGTTGAAAAAGTACAAACAGATAGTGGGATTGAAGGGAAACAAGGTGTGTGAGTGTGTATGTGTACAAAGTGAAGAAAGCTTGAGTGAGCAAGCAAAAGCAGACAGTGAGGAAATGACTGAAAAATAAATTACCATACGTGCCATTACCTTTAAGAGAAGAACAAAATTCTTCCAACAGACAACAGAACAAAACAAGGTTCATTACAAAACCACAGCATTGATCCTGTTAAGACATGTCTGTGTGGTGAAAAAGAAATGTCGCTGATCCATTAAATCCAACTGATGATTGTAAAACATCATACAAATCAGGTAAGAAATGCAAACATGACCAGAAGTCTCAGCTGGCTGCTCAAGTACATGCAAAACGTGTCCAAAGCTGAGAACCAAAGAGACCTTGATTTCCCACAATTTCACCACGTCTGCATAATCCAGTGTACCTTCCTGCTTGCACACACACGCACACACACACCTCAACAGCTATGCTCCCACTGTCTGCCAGTAGAGATCTACAATCATCCTCCGTCCTCTTCCTCTGCCTTCCTTCCCTCTCTCTCTCTCTTTTCTTATTCGCTGGCCTTTTCAACCTCCACTCCAACAAGAACACAAAGGAGACTGGACAGCTTTTTCCTTGCCCCCTGCAGAGAGGGGTACCCAGGAGGGAGTAACATACACTGGTGTATCCTGCAAGTCTCTCAGCAATATGAGCGACATGCACAGTGAGCATGAACACGCAAGAACGCACATCAAACACACACACCCAAAGTCCTGCGGAAATCTGAGGTCTAATGGGAAACAGGAGAGAGTGAAAAGAGGGGAGGAGGCAGCACAAGGTAGAACAAGGTGCTATTCTGAAGCTATCGACCAGCAGGGGTGAAGAATATCGGATTCTTTGCTCCGACACACATCTTTTTCGAACTGCGGCTAATGCTGCTTTAGAAGGCAGATTAACCCACTCAGCGGAAAGTGCTATCTGCTCCCTCCCACATTCATGAGCTCAGAGACACCCAGGATTGCTCAGTGTGTCACTGTGATTGACAGGCAAAAGAGTGTGCCATTGACAGGATCTCCATTAGGATTTGTAACATCGTTTTTCAACATTTCCTGATTACAATTACATTTACAAACTCACATTAAGGAGCTACGGTGAAGATGTAAAATTGTAAAATCATTCAAACACCTGTGCACATAGCTAATCAGTGTGAAACTGGAAAGTAGTATTTACTGATTCATTATGGTGGGAGCAAGATGCTTTGATTGACGTGGAATTAGATATAAAAAATAAGACTACATAAGAATTTATATGTTTGATATCGAAACGTTTAAAAAAATTCACATCACATAACATTTACTGAAAAAAAAGTACATTTGTAAAAAAAAAAAAAAAATTACATTTTTTTCCAAAAAAAAGTTGATTGGCTCTCATTTCTCCCTAAGTCTTTTCTTATCTTTCTTTTCTCTCACTTTGACAACTTAAAGAGTTTAGAAGCTCACACTGCTGCACTTAAAATGCTTTTTGCAGTTTGCAGGGTTTTTACTGCTTGCCAGATTGCCCTGGTAACCATCCCATAATGGCAAGACCTTTCATTCTTTCAAAGTATATGGCAACAAGAGCCTGTGGATTTACGGGACACGATTCCTGAAATTAGTGCAGAGTTGTGGAGAGACTATACAAAGTGATTCTTTTATGCGTCTCGTATAGATGTGATAACTCGCACAAGATGTAGATAAACCAACAAGGCTACTTCTCATTCTTGCATTTAAATTTGGTGTGCATTTGCTCTTTAATAATAATAATAATAATAATAATAATAATAATAATAATAATAATAATAATAATAATAACAAACAGTGGGTTTAATATAGAGAAAACTAAGCAGACTCATTAAAAACGCTTAAAAGTGCCATGCTTCATATCTCTCCTCCTGTGACTCCAACATTGTGGTCTCCTGTGACTCCAACCTAATGAGAGAAAAAGGCAGACAGAACTCTTACAACAACTCTCTTCTTTCCCATTAGTGCATGGATGTTAATTAACCTGTGCCTAGCTGCTAACCTCTGATCATAACGGAGCCGAATAACTGCTGCAGTGGTAGTCAGCTTGTGTACACTGAGCACTGGTTTAGCCTCAGATAAGCAAAAAGGAACATTTTTAGTCATACGCTTTAGTTTTCTGGTTCTGAAAGAAAAGTACATTATTTAGTCTATTAGCAACCAAATGAGGAAGCGGTTCCTTTCTGATTCTTGTTCCTCTAAAGTTTTCTTCCTCATATCATCTCAGAAAGTTTTTCCTTGCCACCGTCACCTCTGGCTTGCTCAATAGGGATAGATGTTAGAGATAAATAGTAAATTTATGTTAAATTAAAAAAAGAAAAATAGATCCTTTACAAAAACAGAGAGAATCCAATGAAATATAGTCAAATACTGTCAAATATATGACATAACTAGCCTAGCTGCCTGAGACACACAGACTGCATGTTTGGTTTGCTATTTATTTATTTATTTATTTATTTATTTATATTTAATTCATAGTTGCACAAGAAGTAGGTGTAGCAGGGAGTAAATAGCAGGTTTCTGAGAGAGCAGTTATTAACCTCTTCTCCCTCATCTGTTGACCAAGAAACAAAACTCCATTTTGACTTTTGCAAAGTAAAGTTGATTCTTGATATGAATATTTAAAAGTATAACATGCTTCAAATGTTTCATGATGGAGTGAAGTTCTACTTGCTATCTACAAACATCAGCCAACTTTGCATTCTGGTCATAGTTTTAAAAAAAATAGGGTTACTATTTGAATAAATGAACTACCAATTACAGTCTTCTTAAAAATTAGCACCATGCTGGATGGGGGGTGTAAAAGTTGACCAAACCAGAGCAAAATACTGAACACAACTTTGTGGTGGCCATCAATGACTTTATGAGGAGAGGATTAAACCTTCATCTACACAGATTCCCATGGAATTTATCTAGTCACAGATTTATATTAGTCCACTTTAATTGGTTTAATTTGCTTGTGGGACTTAAATTTTAATTAAATTAAAATTATCCTCCAAGTTTCCAGGCAACTAAACCATTAAGCTGGATGAGGACCTTGGGACTTTTTCCAGGGTGTCTGTACGTTGTTCAACAGTGCATGCATCAAAAGCTGGATAAGAAGGCCAGACGGTTCAAAAGCTGGTTGATTCCATGTGAAAACCATGAAGCTGACAACGCTGTAGATCATGCAGCATTCTGATGCTGTCAGGGACACATACGGACCTGCCACTATTCACACAACAAAGTTCATGTAACTACATGTGTCCCAAAGCACCTCTAAATGTGACCTGAATAATTGGATTAACTACACCTGCACTTTCTGCAGTCCACCTTTGAGCTGTTCAACTGAGAGCAATGTTAGTAGTGTGTGAACAAGACCAGAGAGGGAAAAAAGAGGGAGGGAGAAAGCTGAGTGGTACGAAGCAGATCATGTTACAGAGCAGACACAGGTGTCCAGAGTAACTGTGAACATTTTTCCTATGTATTGCCAATATACATGTAACACACACACACACATCAGGACACAACACTGAGAATACTCAACACACTTTTTGCTCCATCAGCTCACCAGAGTAGATTTTAGATTCCTGTATGAAACAGTGCCGTAAATAAACTGATAGATACTATAAGACACGTGTCAGATTCGCACTGAAGTGACTAAACAGTCGTGTTTTGAGCGATGTTTAGATTGGAAGGATCACCTTCAGAGATTATTGTGTTCAACAGTTCCAGCCAAATCCAACCCTAACAGTTCCAGCTAAATTCTTGAGAATGGGCAGAATCACAGTTGATCTCTAGATCATTTACTTGTCTGCTTGCTGACAAACGCTTCACCACAGACTCCACAAACCATGGCTGAATCGTATAACTTACATAGTAGTAACACAGCAGTTTGAATGTTCCATGTCAGTATTTCTTATTATTAGAATAGGAAGGATTCTTTCATCTGAGAGCCGGTGAGAACACACGCTAATGATCACTACTAACATGTAAATGATCACAGTATGCAAAAAATATGAATCTAAAAAAACAACAGGCTTTATCCTGAAAGCTTCCCCAGAGCACTTAGGTCTAAATTCAGTCCTTCCTCTCCCCATGGCACTGCCTTGATAATTAAATATTTGGATTCAAATCACACTGCCTTCTGCATTGAAAGCAAGGAGAGCCTCATTCAGTCCTCAACAAGTGGCCTTCAGTTCACCGACAGTGAAAAATGGTGTTCGGTCTGATAACACATGGCAGTCGTTAGACACTCATGTATATTTATGGCAACGCCGAAAATGTATGCCATGAACAATTGAACATGAAAACATAAAAACAAAACTGCTTTTTGTTTTGCTTATATACTTCTGCTCTAGTGACTTCCAAAAAAAAAGTCCAACTAAGGTTTGTATTAAAGGTGACAAGCAAAACTGCTGCTTTACTGAAGCATGTTTTGGGATGAAGATTTCTCTACACAAAATACTGAATGTTTTTTCTGGAGCTACACATTAGAGCGAACTAGTAGTGTAGTGAACTCACACACACACACACACACACACACACACACACACACACACACACACACACACACACACAAACACACACACACACACACACACACACACACACACTATTCTTAGCTTGTGAAGCACTTCTTCCATGTTGGGCTTAGCTGAAAAGTGAAAAAGACCCCCTATTTGTCCAAATTTTTTGTTATGGCAGTCTTATAGGCTTACGTTTAGTTCAGAGGTCAGAACAGGTCAGGCCTTGATCGGTCGAACGGTAAATGTATAATGGAGTCATTTATAGTGGGGGTTAAAGGTCATTTAACAAGTCAAGTTCGCTTTCCCATTCTCATATTCGGACGTTGTCCAGGAGTCAGGAGTGTACAAACCTGAGGCTGAATGTGATTTTGAGGCTCAACATACAGTACTCACATGTAGGCTTCATAGAAAAAATTTAAGAGTTTAAGAACATCAACAAAAAAATAATGACCCTAAACTCAAAACACCTATCACATTACATTCTTTAAACACTGGGTTTTCCACAGGAATAGTTAAGGGCTCAAAAATTGAAAAAGGGTTTCTGTTATTGAATTTGCCTTATCAGAGAGCGCTGTCAGTGTTCTTCAGAGAACCTTTAAATGGTTCCCTCAGCAGGATTTACATCCCTAAGAGTGTAGTTTGTATTGGACACAGGCACCACTGACTGCATGCACTATTTAAAACACTACCCGAAATAGCAAACATTCTAAATCTCCTGGCTTGCCAGGCAAAAACAAAAACCTCTCTGTCAGTCAGTGAACACAAACACAGACATAACTTCTGGAACAATTGCACATACTGTGTGGACGTTTGTGAAAATGTCCCTCCACTTCTTTCTTTACTACTGAACAGCACAAAGGTTTAATTTATTACCATGATGCTGAGTAAATGTTCACATAACAAATGTTTAGCACATATGAACTACACCTACTTGCAAAAAATGGAACTCTATCCTGTGCACATGAAGCATATCCAATATCTAGAAAAATGAATTATTATTTTTGCTGTTTGGAGACATTGTTGTGCTTTAATTGCATTTACCACAGCTAAAAGGTAACCCCAACAGCTTAAAACATAATGAATTTAATACATTCTAGTAATAAAATCTCCATGCTAATGTACAAGGTGTGTCAGTTCTCACACATTGGCTATTTTTATTTTGCATGCAGCACTTCCTATCAGAAGCTATTTCTTGAATCCAGATGTTTGAATTAACTCAATTGAGCATGGGACAGGAACATGCTAAAATCCAGTGGGCTATTTATTCACCCATTAACCTGGAAAACAAAATGTGGCATCGCATATTTCACATTCACAATGGGAATCTTTGAATTCGATGATGACCCAGATTTGCTCTGATAGGCACAGATCAGATAGTGGACTGAACGCTTTGTGTGTCAATATGCTCTCATTTCATTCCATTACAGATTGGTGGGCACTGGCCTTGGACCAGATGGTTACAGAATTAGAATTTGGTAATATATTAAAAACACATTGCATGACACCCTCAGACAGAATATTATGTTGAAGAAAGTAGCATCCTCTATGAACTCTTTCTCTAGTCATTATTAAACAAACTTCCTTTTCATCTACACTCTTCGTTTGTAAATCTCCCCAAAGGCCTAATTTCACAGTAGAAAAAATACTCCATCCCATCCCCCACTACACACACACACACACACACACACACACACACACACACACACACACACACACACACACACACACACACACACACACACACACACACCATGCAACACTGGAGCTCTTGGTGATAATGCTAATTCCTTCCCCCTCTCCCACCAGTATCTAGGTAATACTGTGCTGTCCAAATACATGGACCCTTATCAGGACAAAGATACTGCAGGGTCAAGTGTTTCCATATTGTCTACTGTAGTAGATGCACTGATATTAAAAAGAAGTTACATCCCAAACCGTATACATGGTACAATTTTAGTTTTCCAATATATAATCCTATACATATATATATATACACATATATATATATATATATATATATATATATATATATATAACTATTATTGGCTGGTAATTCACAATATAAATTGTTACTACAACAATATACGTTTGCAGTGATTAAAGAACTTAAATCATTTTTCATATTCATATTTATATTGTGAAATGCCAGTAAAAGGAAGTATCCTGTTCCCCAAAAGTCTATAGCACTGCAATTAATATATAAATACTGATGCTGGTATCACTATGGTGGAGCGCTATGGTGGAATGCACTCCTGTCTATGTACAAAGAGTGAGTAAAAGTTTATTACTCACTTTTTTTTTAACTACAAGCTTGTTTTTTAGATAGATAGATCGATCGATCTTTATTGTCATTGCATAGTACAAGTACACAGCAACGAAATGCAGTTTGGCATCTACCAGAAGTGCAAAGAGTAGCAATTGTGCAAACAGACAAGTGCAGATAAATATGTAGCATATGTAAAGTATGTGATATACATACTTTTATATATGTAAAAATAGGTACAACATGTAATATATAAGTTATATATGTAAACATATGTACAGTATGTAATACATATATGTATAGTATATAATATATACACACATACTATATATAATACATACTTTATATGTATGTATGTAAAACATATATATAATGTAAACATATGTACAGTAAATAAATATATAGTCTATAGCAGTGCGTAGTCGAGTCGAGTGAAACCGAGATACTTTTAGACAAGGTTATGAAAGCACAAAATGTAAATCCGTGTTTACTATAATGCGTGTGCACAAAGGGTGTGATTACATTAACAACAACAACAACAATAATAATAATAAATAATAATAATAATAAACAAACAAACAAACCCCTTAGCATTATACTGTTTCGGTCACGCCCACTACACGTCAGCACACCTGGTTCATTAAAGAGAACAGTGTGACCCCGACACCGGATATGGCGAGTGCGTAACGGAGCTGAACCAAACTCCGCTTCAATACAAACAGCCCATAAAGTACTAGTCCCATTGTGTTTCCATTTGCCACTTAAGCCATAAATTATGTCAACTGTCCGTAGTGACAGACTAAGAACAGACATACAGCTTGCAATTTACTTTTTTTTTTTACCTGCAAATATCCATTAGCCTTTGAGAGAAAGCGTCCACATCTGGTTTACATCTAAAAGCCAAATGCTGACATTTATTTAACAAAAACAGAAAAGAAAAAGCACTTGTTCAGGAGTCCTTCTAGTTTGGCATCCGTCCATAAACGTATCAACATCTGACTGACAAAAGCTACATAAAAACATGTAACAACAATCAGTGCATTTCTTCTGTAAACAAGCTTTCAAACACACAGGCTCATTAAAATACGGACTAAATTAAAGCTTTGTTTATATTTCAACATTATGCTCAGACATTGACTCACTCACCTTGAGTGTTCTGCAGACAAAGTCCCACTTTAACCAGCTTCACCTTCACCTAACCCGCTAAACCCCACCTGTATGAAGAGTTCACTTTATCCAGTGCGTAATGTGGAGCTTCAACACCCGCGCGCACGTCCCCAGGTTCCTCCGTGGAAGAGTTGAGCTAAACTTGCACTGTTTAAAAAGCTTGTCCTACACGTTCCCTTAACTTGTTTAAAAAACAAGTCTGGAAAAGATTTTTTCATAAGCAAACGAGGAAAAGAACACGGTTCTCACATGGAGCCGGTGAAGGAGCGGCACACACAATCACACATACACACTCACAGTTTCATAGGACCGTGTCATCTCAGAGGGGCTGCCCCCGGTGCATGGAAACTCTTAAAGGGGCAACACTTTCAGATGCATTGACAAGCAGTACATCAGTGGGCCCCACCTGAACGCCTCAATGGAAATGCTAGACTTTTCTTAAAGGGGTAACAAACCTATGAAAAGTCATTATTGATCTAATTTAAGAGACTATAAAAGACAACGAAATAACAAACATCCTTCTTTAATAACACATCAAATTCTGCATTCGAATAAACAATGCAGAAGAAAATTGTATAAATAATTATGAATTATAAGCACTTTTACTTCCCTCCTTCTGGCTCATACACATGCTCTTATTGTATACGATTCAACATAGAAAATTCGGTGTTCTCAATCTTAAAGATTTAATTCAGCCCACCCAGATCTCAGTTCCCACAGTGATCAAAAGCCTGCCTACACACACACACACACACACACACACACACACACACACACACACACACACACACACACACACACACACACACACACTAATTAAAGGGAATACAAACAGAGTTTTAGTGTAAACTAAGGAGGAGCAAGCACAAAGATTAAGCTCTTATATAACAAGATGGACAGAGGGGATACATTTTTAACAAAATTACTATAATACATTTTTGCATAATTAACACCGTTTCTTTAGCTTATTTTCACTCGATTTTCTTTTCTGTTTACACTGAGCGTCATAGGGCTGGGTTTCATCTAAAATGGGATGGGGGTGGGTTAAAGTTATCTGAATGAGGTGGCCTGTCTGTCGGGTTCTGCACAACAGCATTCATGAGGCACCACCAAACACTACTTCTTTCATATAGCTAGGTTTAGCTACACACACATACACACAAAACTATCCCCACCCCCAAGGAACATACACACTTTCTAATATAGGCATTGACAGCATACAGAGGGGAGGCAAAGACGTATAAAAAAAAGCAACGAGATGTGACTCAAAGCAAATGAAGCACAGCAGATGCAAATTACATTATACATTATACAAAGATCACTAAATTTTACAACACGAATCAAATAAATCTATAATTACTTTTCCACTTAGATATTTTTAGCAGTGTTTTCAAACTCTGGTTTCACGAGAACTCTTTAGTACACATTTTTAGCCTTTTATTGTCTCCCATCATATACGAGTCATCTCTCCAGCTATACTACACAACCTCATCAGGTCAAATGAGTGTGCAAAACCAGGAAGATTGTCAAATGTACCATGTTGCTCTAGATAAAGGGCTGTGAAACTCTCTTTAGAAACTCAGGTCTTAGTCGCTCTCTTGTGGCCAAGTGTACACTTACACCCTGGTATAAATCTCAGGGTATCAATGTGTTCTCAACCTTTTCCTTCTATATAAATGAATATGGCATTGATAAAAGCCAACAATAATCCGTTTTGTGATATAATCAGAAAATACACACCCAGCATATACTAGTTATTATATGCGTTCAGCTCAGTCACCGTCATAATAATTTAAAAAAAGGCTATTTTACTATATTGTACTATTCCAGACACGTAATATTTTACTTAATTCGTTCCTGCCATTTTAGAGGCCATGTAAGAAGTTGTTATAAGCGTCCCAGCCTGTCACATGACACATCACCATAAACATTCTACCTGCATATTTCTCCATTCTGGACGTTTACATATTTTTTGTATGGTGGGAAGAGACGAGGGGATACGAGAATGTGACGTCATCCGAATATCCGTGACGCAATTCCCCTCACTGTTCTGACTGTTTTTATATGTCACATGTTGTGGATTTGTTTTTATTTTCACGTGACATCACGTGACATCAGGAGAATACACATGAGGCAGTTCCCCTCATTGTGCTGAGTGCTTTGATATGGCCACAAGTCAATGTTATGGTCGTAGGTCACAAGTCGGAAGTCGTAAATCGTGTGTCGAAATTCGGTTGTCGTTAGTCGGAAGTCGGCCGTCGGAAGTCTTAAGTCGGAAGTCTTAAGTCGGAAGTCGGACGTTTGTAGTCGGAAGTCGGCCGTCGTTAGTCGGAAGTCGGTAGTCGGAAGTGGGAACTCGGAAGTCGGAAATCATAAATTGATGCTTGGGAAGGATAGATATATATTTAAAACCTGCAGGTAAAGTGTAGAGAATGGTCAAAACTCTGAACACACAAACACTAATATTGTTTTAATGTGGATTATTAAATACTACACGTTTGACCCGAGTATTACACCAATTTGTGCCCACATATGTCTTCACTTCACTTTACTTCACCACTTCACTTATAAGACATGTTTCACATGAATAACCATGTGTCAATATACATTGGTATAACCAATAATCTGTATGTGCTAAGTTTAAATAGAAAATATACCCAAATACCCAAAAACCCAAATAGGTAGGAAATCATACACACAAAAGCGACACACTCAGGTGGCTATATATGTATATAAAGAATTCCGTGTATGTGTGAGTAAAGCGCATTCTGATTCTGTGTATGTATGATTAAATTAAGTGCATTCTGATTCTGGTTCTAATTCTGATTCTGGTCTGTATAATAAGGTTATGTGATCAATTCACAACATTAATCATTAAACCACTGTTCAGAGTGACATTATGAACTTCGACATTAACCTGCACAAGTTGAACCACCAGTGGCGTTTGAACCTGCGCAAGGCTCGGGCAGAAGAGCTGCATGATGATTTTGCAAAACTCAGCCAAACTTTTGAGACACTTGTGGCCTGCAAGGACAAAGTCATTAAGGTGGGGAGGTCAAGACATTATAAATAAAAAAGCTTATGTGTTTGAAATTTGTCACTCCAAGCTCTAGTATGTCTAATGGGTATGTGTAATGTTGCAGTTATTGTTGTCTGATCTGAGTGAAGCGGAGCAGCAGTCAGCGCTTGCTCACAGGGCTCATCTCCAGTGTCTGGATCATTTCCTGGAGATACAGAAAAGCCGACTGGCAGCACTAGAGTCACATTGGAACACCAGTGTGAAGGAACTCAGTACTGACTACAGCACAGAGAGGTATACAGACACCTTTTCCATGCACACATATACTTTTTACTTTTTCTCTTATGTTGTACATGTATAGTGTCACTTGAAAGTTTGTGAACCCTTTAGAAATGTCTATATTTATGCATAAATATGCCAAAAAACATCAGCAGAAAGTGAACATAATAAAACAAAGAAGCCAAAAATATTATACTTCTTCATTTAATTATTGTGAAAAATGATCTAGAATTGTCTAGAACCTGTGACTTGCAAAAGTATAGGAACCTTTGATTTGTTCTTTGATCTGTTGTGAGCCCTTGTAAAGCAAGTAACTGTGGATCAGTCCGGTAACTGAGGATCAGTCCTGCACATGTCTTGGAAGGATTATATCTAAGTGTTCAGTACAGAAGAGCTTCAACACTGGGATTTTGCTGGGTGTTCCATGATTTTTCTTTTGGATTAAGGTCAGGACTTTGACTTGTCCATTCCAAAACATTATCTATGTTCCTCATTAATCATTCTTTGGTACACAGACTTGGGTGCTTGGGCTTGTTGTCTTGGTGTATGACCTATTTTCTTTTGAGATGCAGTTTATGAACAGATGTCCTGTGATTTTCCTTTAGAATTCACTGGTATAATTCTGATGGTATAAGGTTCTTATGTTAGAATTTAGTATTTTCCTTTCTCCAAAAATAAGCCTTCTCATTTTAAACCAAAAGGATTTATCATGGTCTCATTCTTCCATTTCTCAAAATGTTCTTTTCCAATAGTCCTCTGGCTTTTCCACATGATCTTTAGCAAATCTTATGGGTAGCAATGTTGTTTTTAGAGAATAGTGGCTTTCTCCTTGCAACTCTGCCTTGCACACCAAGGTTGTTCAGTGTTCACCTGATGGCAGAATTTTACATTAGCCAAAATAAAAGAAACCTTTATTTGCTGAGTAGTTCCTTCCTGACCCAACAAACATATTACATTTCTTGCTTTTGGAGTGATCTTTCTTGGTTGACCACATCTGGGGAGGTTAGCAATTGTCTTAAATTTCCTCCATTTGTACAGAATCTGTCTGACTATAGATTTGTGGAGTCCAAACTCTTGCAAGATGATTTTGTAACCTTTTGATTTTGTAAACTTTTGCTCATTTTGTGATGAGCAACAATAACTATTTTTCTGAAGGTCTCAAAAATCTCCCTTGTTTTTGCCATGATCACCATCCACAAACACGCAGAATGAACATCAGACTTTGATATATCTCTGTTCTTTAAATACAATAGGACAGTCACAGAGCCCTGATAGTCATCCCATTGACTGAAATCAGCGAATTTGAAAGTAAATACTAATCCTAGAGGTTCACATACTTTTGCTTCTCACAGATATATAATATTGGAACATTTTCCTAAATAAAGAATTACCAAGTATAGTATTTGTGTCTACTTAGTTTGATTGGGTTCACCTTGTCTGCTTATGGGACTTGTGTGAAAGTCTGATGATGTTTTGAGTCATATTTATGCAGAACTATAGACATTTCTAAAAGTTTCGCAAACTTTCAAGCGACATTGTATGTGTATTTTGTATATATCAGTAATGTTGCTATAGAATACTGTAAATAAGTACAAACTCAGGACACAGTTTCCAAGAATTACTCATCCATGGCTTTGTAATCATCTTAGATTTAAACTTAGGGTTTATTTTTATTTTGTCTTAAACTACATTTCACAAAGACATCCCTCCGATTAAATAATATATTTTGCATACCTGAGTCTTGACATTCACTTGAGATCAAGTAGTTTTTTCTGGTTAGTTTTATTCAACCTTTCACTGCTCTGACTGTGTTATGATTTGTCAGGGAGAAACTTTTGAAGCTTCATCAGAAGGAGAGTGAATACCTCAATGCAGAAAACCAGGCTTTGAAGCAGCGCTATGATGAAATATACAGTGAAGCCAAACAGGACTATGAGTATACACGTGACTACAACAAAATACAGGTAGTTTGTTCCTCAATGACTTCATGTGTATCCAAATCAGTCTACAGAAAATAGCTGTGGCACTACAAAATGGGACATACTGTATGGAAAACAGGACACAACCCAATAGCTTTAAAAGTGAAAAGCTAAAGTGCATTTGTAAAATTTCTGTAGAAAGAATTGTAGTGATTCAGAGTTTCTTTGATTTGTATTTATTCAGTACGCTGGCATGAAGCATGCAGTAGAAAGCAAAGTGACAGAGCAGCAGCAGCGGCTTCTGGAAGAACAGGAGAAGTACACAAATGACAATGACAAAGAAAACAATGAAGTTTTCGATTTGCAAGAAGCCATCCAGAAAATAGACATGAATGGGAAGCACATTCATAAGCTGCAGGTCAGTGAATGAAAAATACTTAAGGCCAAAATATAGCTTTGTAATTCAGTGAATCTAATGTATTTAAATGAGCCATAGTTGGGTTGAGTAACTGATGCTTTCTATGTGCTTGCAGAACACCATCAGTGCTCTGCGTTCTCATTTGAGCTCCAGTCAGTGGAAAAATGAGGCATCTATCAGTGGGCATCATGAAGATTATGAGCCACTTAAACAGGAAATTCGACATCTCAGAGCCAAGCTCTCTTCTTCCCAGGCAGCTGAAAAAACACAGCTAGCTAATCACACTATATACAGCAATGACACCATTAACAAACTACAGGGTATTATACAAGAGGTATGCACATTTACATTCACCTACTGCTTGTCAGCTTCTTAAAGCAAAGCAGTCAGATTAAACAGGTATCCAGAGTCATATTACATAATACAAAGCTGGATATTGGGCTGATTTTTTACATGGACATCCCTTTTGTTTGTCATCCTCAGAGTGAGACTTTGCTCCATCTGGCTGTTGTGTGCCGCAAGCTTGAAATGGAGCAGGAGAAGGTGCTTCCCTTTTACACGTTATCTTTAAATGCTGAGGAACTGAGTCAAGAGAAAGCACATGCTGTGGAGGTGAGTCTGAAGAGTTAGCACAGATAAAATACACATTTTAACAAAACACATTCATTATTATAATTATTATGAAACAGCACACGTTCATCACATCATCACTCACTCACTAATGTCCAAACTCAACAAACATATTGATTTGAACAGTTGAGTATTTGAAACATTTATATCCAGCTCCGTATATTATATTTTTGACATTTATCCTTTCACTCCTCAAATGTTAGACAATGATGGACTATACAGATCTGGAAAAGTTCTGGAAAAGATATAACAAGATTGTGCTGGAGCGTTTGTGTTTAGAAAGGAAAAAGAATGAAGTAGGATTGGAGAACCAGCACCTGAGGAGTCTTCTTAAGCAGTATCTGGATGGAGTCTCTGTTAGTGACGAGATCCTAGAGCAGGAGAACTCACTGCTCATGTTGTCCAGGCTATCACCCCAAGCCTCTCCAGCTTCAAAAACCCAAAGACGCAAACACAAGCCCGTCATAGAGGCGGCTCATGCGGTGAAGTACACATTGTAAACATAAAGATATAAAAATAAGAAAATAAATGCAAAAGTCTTTCAAGAAGTTTTTTTTTACTTTATAATCACGCGCTTTGGTGTTTTGTGGGACTTAGATAACATTTCTCTATGTCTGTGGAAAAAAATCTATGAGATATCTATCTGAGATATCAGCCAACATTAGTTTGCCTCCTGACTCCCAACAGGGACAGAACATGTTAAGAAAACCTTGTTTGAATGAATTACTTTGCTTTATGTAATTTATAAAAAGCTTAATATAAGGAGGAATTCAGTGACTTCAATCAACGTGTGTGTGTTTGTGTGTGTGTGTGTGTGTGTGTGTGTGTGTGTGTGTGTGTGTGTGTGTGTGTGTGTGTGTGTGTGTGTGTCTTTCCAATTTGGTTATTTGATTTACGATACTTTACCTGCTATTGATAGCAAAGTAAAAATGTTCCTATCCTGACAACCCATATTGCTTAGCCGCTTTGCATAACAGTGCTCAGTGTATACCAGTGATTTGCCAGTGATTACTGTTTGTATTGAACGACCCGTCACACTGATGAAACATTTATAGTTATATTAATGTTGTAGGACCTCCGAGAGAAGAAGACTTGGAAAACATCTTATAATGTCTGTACATTCGAGACTCCTTCTGTAATGACAAATATATGTGTGCATGTGCGTGTGTGTGTGCGTGTGTGCGTGCGTGTGTGTGTGTGTGTGTGTAAAATATTTGTAGAGCAACTGTATTAGGCCTAGTTATTACTAGAAACAGTAAACTAAACCTGATATTTGCTTTTTAACAATTAATGTCGCTTAAAAAGTCGCTTAAAAAAGTCGCTTAAAAAGTCGCTTTTGTGTTATAGAACATTAATAACCCATTTATTAACCAGCAGCCCTTCTTGTAAAGCAAAGATTTCAGATTTTATCGGCCCAGATGGCTCTGCCAAAATGAAGCCGTTCCCTTTAAATCGCCTATGCCTTTAACTCCACCCGGCTCTGACGCTGTGTGTGTGTTTGATGGTTTGAGCTCGAGCTCTGCTGTCAATATCGCACTTTAAATGCTTAAATGTAATGCTATGGGATTCTGACCATGGATAAAACCCGAATCCTGATTGTATGTTTGGCTGTTTTGGGATTTGGTAGAGAATGTGACGGTAAGGCAATGTTTGTTTACTTCTGTGATATTTGGGTTCCGTGTTTATTCAGTCGCGGTGAATTTGGCTTTAACTACAACAACATGGCGGGTCTTGAATTCGGAGGCTCGGTTGCTAACTCGCTAGCAAACCAGGTTTCCTTTATGTCTGAGGTTTCGGGTTGTTTTTATGAGTGTATAATGAACATGTGTGCTGTGGGTTGTTTGTATTAGTCTACGTTATCTTAAAGCTAACCTTAACTCTGTGCCTCAGCGTCTATGGAATGAGGCTAGCTAGTTAGCCAGTTAGCTATCACAGGCTAACCACGAAGAAGCTAAGTGTGGTGATTAATTACCTAACCGGCTACAATCATCTGTAAAATCGAGCATATCGTTGAAAATGACCCCCCCCCCCCCCACGAAACTGGCAGTTATGAAGCCAGTGTCAGTCTTAAATATTCAGTTTTAAAAATTGAAATATTTAAAAAATGTTTACTAAGGAATTCAGGCCTTATAGCGCGTACTTCAGGACGCATCACTCATTTTTATTTACATTACGTTTTAAGTTCAGAGAAAATGCCACTGAACCCATATGAGGTGATCTCTATAAAATACACGTACACACGTGTAAAGATTCGCGTAAAATCCGTGTACGTGGGTGATAAAAACGTCTAGTGCGTTCATATTGTTTTTATGCACAAATAGAAGACAGACTTTCACTCCTTCCTGATGGAGGTTAGGGAGGCAGCACAGGTCTGAGGTCTGCACGGTCACTGCGTTTGCCTGAGAAACACGATCCGCTCTGAGGATGATACAATCATCCAAGCTGAACTGTTCAGCATGTGTTCAGGGCTGTGATTCAAAGCTGAGGGAAGATTCACTGAGGTGTGCGGTGTTTATTCATAAAGGACAGAGAAATGATCCATCGTAAGGGCAGAAAATGGACATGAACTCGTACATGCATTCACACCCTTTCCTTTGTGTTCTCTTTCTCTTTTTCTCTCCCCCCTGCCTTTCTTTCCCTTTCCATACTGGCCTGTGCTGTAGGCGCAGCAAATCCGAGCATCATCTTACACCCGGTCAATAATATACTCCCAATTCACCTCCTCCCTTCTCTCTCTGTTGTCATGACAAAGAACATGTCAGTGTAACCTATAGCGATTCGCCACCCTCTCTCTCTTTACTGGAATCAGCTGAAAGAGGAAAGAGACCTTGTCATATGTACAACAGCATACAATCTCTCACCGCCTTACATATAGACTGTCACACAAACTATAATACTGTTTCTCTAAGCTCTGTGTGTAGTTCTGTTTGAGCTCCAGAGTTGCCCAGTCTCCTAATACATAGCCAGGATAGCAGAAGGTTTGCTTAGTGTTCTGTGGCTTACAGTATGTGTCTTCTTATCATAGATTGCGTATTGTGGGTTCATCATTGGTGAGGGAATACAAAGCAGGACATGCAGCTGAAACATGCTGGCGATAATAAAATGGCAACATTCAGGGGTAATGAGCACATTACGACATGCTTGTTTTGCCTCACCCAATTCCTCTATACATCACACATTTTTGTGGTTTTGTTCCGTCTCTGCGGTAAAACACCTGAGTAGACACGTACAGAGAGCACTGTTTTCTAGCCTTGTCAGTTTGCACACACAGGCATTATCATTAATAAGGCATTTGAAATGTTCATGGGCTCTGTGTAGTCTGATTCGGACCGGTGAAGATTTTTATGATTTGACTGACATTGGCAATCCACCGATCTCAGAATAAGTCACAGAGATGAGAATGCCTTTACCATGTAAACATAATGGTCACAATAAGAATTTATTGTGTACTTACTTAAAAAGGTTTTTTATTTATTTATTTATTTATTTATTTATTTATTTATTAAAAAAAAAAAAAAACACACTCTATTTTATAAGTTTGAAGCCTGGCTGATAGGGCATTCTGCACAGCACAAAAGAAACGTGCTTACTTGGAGTATTATTACACAGAAGAATAGGTGAAAATACTCTATCTCCCCATAGGACATTATAGAATCTTATATTATTTGGGGTTTCTTCTTTGGGGGATTTTTGATGAAGTTACAAAATATATTGATGTTTATAGACCAGCAACTGGTCAATTTATAAAATAAAAAAAAAAAAAAAAAAATGACTGATTTGGTGGCTTATTACTCAGAGGTGTTCTGGCAATAACTGCAACATGTAAAACTAATCCAGTGTGAATAGGGCTTCTGACAAATTGAAAGATGTGATGTGGTTTCTGTCAGTAGCTGAATCTTTATGGAGTCAGAATTGTTTCGTTATTCTGAATAAATACACTATGATCCACAAATAAATATAAAGAGTTTCACAAATATTTTTACAAATTTCACAAAAAGAAATGAAATTCACAAATAAATAAAATGGGATTTGCAAATAAAAAAAATATTTTTAAATTGTATTTATTTGCGAATTGCTTCCTGCTCATTTGTGAATCGCGTTCTGTGCATTTGTGAATCACTGCATACATTTGTGGATTGCGTTCTGTGCATTTGTGGATTTGAAACATTTCTAACGTCAAGACGTGCACAAGAATCCACAAATAGGTGGACTCCGCCCACCGTCTACTCCAGCCAATCACGTTCTGATTTACTCGCTCTTCACACTACCCCTGGACCCAATGATGATGCTGAAATCGTTTCCAAAGAAAGCAGAATTGAACTTGAATTGTAATTGTAACTTGAAATTGAATTTGTAAAAATATTTGTGAAACTCTTTATATATTTGTGGATCATAGTGTATTTATTCAGAATAACGAAACAATTCTGACCCCATAAATCTTCACCAAGGTTTTGATTACCATAATCCTAGCGAGTTTGTCAACATTTGTGACATTGTAAAGGAGCATAGATCATTTGGATAATGGCTGCATTCCAGCTTGTATGTGCCATTTGTGTTGTTTCTCCATGAGTAAGAGAGAGGTGTCACTGTGTGTGAAACATCTGTCTCTTCCTCAGAAGGACATGGCTCATCTGGGAAATTTTCAGAAAGAAAAGAAACTGACTGTTTCTGTAGCACATGTGCAATTTCTGCAGGACTTAAAATTTTGTGACTAATGTTTAAAATAGGCTTCTGTGTAACACATTTATAATCACAGCTGTTAAACCACTTTAACAATAAAGGGCTTACGATAAGCGGATAGGAGCCGGACATGACAGAATATCCTGAAAGGAAGATAGTGGTGAAGTTTTATCCTAAAAATCATTCAGGTAGGTAATGTTTGTGTGTCTATTCATAACTCATGGTGACAAATGATCCCCTCTAAAATGTGAAAGAATGATTTAAGCACGTTTAAAGCTTAATATAAAAAATATATTTGAGTGAAAGATTGATTAAAACAGTCAACGGAAGCGGTTTACAAAAAACATAAACAAGTGCCTTTTAATCGTTTTATTTTTTACTTGTTTTTCTTCCTGCAGAGAAATGTTTTTATCATATGGTGATCATAAACCTGATACATATACTGTACAGTAGATAAAGATTAAGAAGAGGAACGAAGACATTCCTTTAATGTGAAGCTGTTACACTAATACAATGCCCGGTTATTTCCTAGAGTGTGGGAGAAAACGGAGGGACGAAGACATGCTTGTACATATGAAAACATTCCTTCCTACACTAACGAACACAACTCGACTTCAGTTTTCATGCACACACACGCACACAGAGAGCCAGATTTATGTTCAGAAGGGCTAACAGGCTAGCAGTGTGCTTGTCTTTGTAGTCTATAGGAGTGCATATACCAGCTCCTTCCTCTGTCTGTGAACGTTTAAACGTTGCTGACAGAGCAGAGCCTGGAATAAGTGTGGTGATGCTGTCAGGTCTTTGAGGACACACACACACACACACACACACAGACAAAGTGGAATTTAAAAGCTTATTTAGTTATTCATCCAAGTGGCCTATTTTAGATGCTGGCTATTTTAACTCCACTCTGTCTTTTAAATAGGCTCCTTAATACAAACTAAAGGAAAATCCTAGTTAGCCCTCAGTGTATATAATTTACAGTCATTTGTCTACAGTTAGGCCACCTACATTTTTTTATGTCAGGACTGTCAGTTCTTTTTAAAAATAAATTTTTTTTAAAAAGACAGTTCTTTTGTTTTTGAAAAACACTGAATACATTTGGGTTTGGGATCAAATGATGAATATAAAAGTACCAGAATTTCAGCATTTAATTGCCAGTTCTAGTTGTGTCTCACCTTCAGTGAGAGGAGGCCAACACTGTGAGGATCCTGTGGCACCAAGAGAAGTACCAGCCTGAAGATTTTAGACATTCAAAGAGAACTATATGTGGACAACACCCTTCTAATCAATAAATAAATGACCGACTGTATATGACTGTAGAAAGGACATTATTCATAATAACATTCTCTGGTGTTTATAATTAATTATAATCACACCCTTCAGTGTCACCCAAATGAGGACGAGGTTCCCTTGAGTCTGGTTCCTTCCATCTAAGGGAGTAATTTCTTGCCACAGTCACCTCAGGCTTGCTTATTGGGGATAAATACAAACAACTTTTTGTACTATATTTTTTAGATTCTGTAAAGCTGTTTTAAGAAAATATCCATTGTTAAATGCGATGAATACAAATAAAATTTAATTCAACGGAATTAATTCCTGAAATTTCAAACATGACACTGTTGGAACATATTGACAGCTTGCTTTTGGAACATCTATATTGATGATGTAACTCATGCTGATGGCAGCAGAATGAACTGAAATGAATTTACAGAGAAATGCATCCAATATAGTTAAGCAGAGCAAGACAATGACCCAAAACACACTGATTTGGCCAGTCTAAATCCTTCCACATTTTTTCCCCTGAAGAGGTCCTTGGTGGAGTTGGCTATCACCAGACCTTAAACCTGTTGAGCAGCATTTCACCTCTTAAAGGGGAGACTGAAGGGAGTAACCCCCTAAAACCCAAACAGCAACTGAAAGAATCTGCTGTACAAGTCTCACAGCTGAAGAATGCAACAGTTTGGTGACTTCACCGAGTCTCTGGGTTGATGCGGTTATTGCACACAAGGGACCAAACCAAATATTGTGTCATTTACTTTAATTAACTTCAAGTCCGATACTTTTGCCCATATCTTAAATAATGTATAATATCTATATGTAAACATCATGAAATTAAAGCTGAAATTCTGATTTATCGTCTCGTTCTGTACGTGATTGCAAACAGCGCAGCAACAATACAACAGACCTTGCTGTTCCAATACTTTTGGATGTGGTGCTAGATTTTATAGTTTTAGTCGTTGAATATATTGGAATAATAATGAACATATAATTGTAAAGAGCTTTGAAAACTTTCTGTTAACCTTTAAACTATCTTTTCACAGTAAAAGTCTCTGCTGGTTACTTGTGTATAGATTTTTTTTCATGTACATCTTTATCTTGTATTCACACATCATAGTGTTCAGAAGTCCAAAAAATGCCACCGCCATCTGTGAAACTAAGACAGCACAACTGTCCATACTTTCTTGGTGGGAGTAATGGCATGCAGTTTTTCCTGTTAGTCACAGGCCAACTAGCCAGTTGTGGTTGTCTGTAAGATCATGTATGCAGAAGAGGGGAAACCGTGTTTTCGTCTGATGTGTGGCTTGGCTGATATTGTATAACTATTATAGAAATTTCTATTCTTTAAGAGCCATTTTTCTATATCAAGAGTCTTAAGGTGATTCCAGGCCCAATTTACCTCAGGCTTGGATACCAGTTAATAACTTAGCAACACACACACGGGATAATGTAGCTGGAGAACCCTGAGGAAAAACACACAGACACTCCATACAGACAGTAACCTGAGTTCAGGGTCAAATCGAGGTGTCTGTGAGCTGATGTGTGTGGAAGAGGGCAGATGTGCTCCAAGCGTATTACACTACACTGCAGTAGGTGTCGTGTGACCGAGGAGAGCTCACTAGCAGCAAATCCGAGACCCTGGAGCTGGGAGGTATAAACACTACACATTTGCATAAGACAGTGCAAACAAAAAATTACAAGACAATACACAAAAGTCAATAAACAGAAACAGCGCTGACTAGTGTATGTTCAACAATATTGCGTGCAGTAATACTATAGTGAACACATTTTCATAGCTTTGTACGGAGTGTGTTTAAAGTTAAATTGGTCTCTCCATGTTTTTCTTCAGTGTATCGTGTACTGTATTTTCTTTAACATCATTCTTGTGTATAGACTGTGTCTGTTCAATTTACTTCTACATCAATCAAATCTGTTTGTTAAAGGAGACCGGGCTGCAGGCTATACAGACACGTGTGTGCGTGTGCGTCTGTGTGTGTCTGTGTGCGTGTGTGCAAGCCCTCATGTAAGAGGGAATGAGCGAGTATGACTTTGGCATTTCCCTACATGCACAGTGCCTCTGTGTCTTTTGAATGTGAAAATGAAAAGCTACAGTTATTAAAACATTGTGTGAAGTGTCCACATTTTTCAAAGCAACAGTAGCAGGAAGCTGTCAGGGATGTAGGGACTAAGTAGCGGAGTGTGTAAAAGTATGGACAGTGATCTGACACTTAAAAGGTCATATGGCCGACTAAATCTACAAAAAACACAGCGAAACAAAACTTGTCTACCTGCTTTAGATTATTCAGTCCTCCAGGTAACAAGAAGTGCAGGTAGCTAATGAAGACAGGTAAGGTGAGCATACACAAACATGCAAAAATGTATCGCAGTGAGAATGGATCACTTAAATTTTGTAATGCCAGCAGAATAAATAAGTCTTGATATTTTAGTCCTGGATCTAGAAATTCAGTTTTATGATTGTGTGAATCAGACACTATAGCTAAGTTCACATTGCAAGTTTCGGTGCTCAATAAGCTTCTTTTGCTCAGGTTAGGTCAGCCTATCTTGATGGTTCACATTCATAACCATAGTTGACTCATACATGTCATTAAGGCAAAGTCTCCCAGAAGTCCCCTCTATTAAATAACCACAGATCTCAATGTAACTAATGTGCCTCCATTTAAATCAATCAAAAGCAGACCAAATGTTTCAGGCTGCAATAATCTGTTATGGAAGATTTTTTTTCTCTCAAAAGAACCACAACACAGGCTTTCTAGATTTGGCACTAGATTTTTCCAGTCTGCCCAAGGAACATAGTGGTAGTGTCTGGACACGTGTTTTGGCTCAGTTTAGTTAAAACATGCTCATGTACTGACACTGTTTGATCTACATGTACAGTGTATTTGTCTTCCTGTTAAATCTGCATTTTTACACAAATGTTCTGTAGGATTCAGTTGTGTTTTTGATTGATTCATTGATTGATTGTTTAGGGCTATTTTGTCTGTATAAATGTCACTATATACAGAATCATTTTATTTGTTGATGTCTAGAGCCAGAATGTACAGTTTTATTTCTCAAAAACTAAGCCAGAGGAAACGGAGAGTTTTGGCACAAAATGCAGCAAAACTTAACCGTTACAATTTTTTAAGTCTCTGATCTTGTGTTCTAACTTTGTGAAAAAGTTCGGATTAATACAAACTTGACTGTGTTATCGTTGAGATTTTATTTCATTGTGCCTGACATTTGTGTAAATTGTTTGTTTAACCAACACTTATTTGTCAGTAGCATGGCTGAATGTGACAATGTATTTGTCCTCACAATGGTTATTCTTGTTGGGGAAATAAATTACCGACAGGATCACACGGGTCCATTAGTTTCTGTTGGCGCAGGTGGCGGTTTGAAAGCGATACAGCAGTATACTGAAGTCTGTACCCTCTGTTCTATGAGGAGATAGTGAGCAGCACTGTAGGTTTTTAGAGTGTTTTCACAAGTCCATGTCTCTCCCATTCTCTGTCTAGGTCTGTTGTGTAACTGCACCACGTCTCAGTGTGAAAAGAATGGCTACCGCTGTGAGACGACGGGGGCCTGCATGGCTTCAACCTCACTTATTGATGGCCAGGAGCAGCATGTACGAATCTGCATTGACAAAGACAAACTGGTTCCTCCAGGGCAACCCTTCTTCTGCTTGAGTGCCGAGGGGCTGCTCAACATCCACTGCTGCTATACGGACTACTGCAACAGTCTCGACCTCAAGGTGCACTCGGGTAAGTGTCCTGCTGACTATGTATGGTTCCACCTCAACTTCTGGTTCTACCAAAAATGCAAAATAAATGTCTCCTCGCAAAGAACACTTGCTAAAAAAATGAAGGTTTATATGAAGGATTCTCTGCTGATCCTAGTTCCTGTACAAGATGTTACAATAGAAACAATAATGTATAAAAAACGAATGTTTATTTGAATCATTGTCACATAGAAAACCAGAAACACTTTTAGAACAGATAATTATTTTAAATATATAAATGTACTGATTTTTAACAATTCTGTTATTTTTTTTTAGTGACCGTGCAGCCGAACTCAGCCATGATGGGTGGCTGGGGGCCGGTGGAGCTGGCTGCTGTGGTTGCAGGCCCTTTGTTTGCTCTGTTTCTGCTGGTACTGCTGGGCCTCTTCCTTTTCCAACACCATCAGAGAGCCTATGGCCACAGACAGAGGCTGGAGGTGGAGGACCCTAGCACTGAGCACCTGTACTTGGCTAAAGACAAAACACTACAGGACCTCATCTATGACCTGTCAACATCCGGCTCAGGTTCAGGTCAGCAGTACACCTGAGGAAGCACACACAGCTTTAGTTCAGCCAGGGAGGAAAATTCCCTAACATATATTTGTTAATTCTTAATGTTAATGTATAATTCTACTACCTCTATTATCTCTCACAAATCATTTCACATTAACATTAATTGAAGCTCTTTATCTGTATCTACACAATTGTATTCATTGTGCTGCTGCCACATGATTGGCTGGTTGGACAACCGCTTTTAGTTAAACACTAAATGCCTTTAATTCTATAGCATTTGGATACCCAAGATATTAGACATTTTAGAAGCTATGGAGTGTTGTCTTCTTGTTTTTTTTAACATGTCTAGAATTTGCACAACTGACTGAAGTAGTGTTCCCTGAAATACATAAAAAATAAGTAAATACAAAAAAAATAATCTATACTGTGCTCCCTTTTTTCTCTGTTTGTTTTTGGACAGGTCTGCCTCTGTTTGTTCAGAGGACAGTAGCCCGAACTATTGTGCTACAGGAGATCATAGGTAAGGGCCGCTTTGGAGAAGTGTGGAGGGGGAAGTGGAGAGGAGGAGACGTGGCAGTGAAGATTTTCTCCTCTCGAGAAGAGCGCTCCTGGTTTCGTGAAGCTGAGATCTATCAGACCATAATGCTGCGACATGAGAACATCCTGGGATTTATTGCCGCTGACAACAAAGGTAAACTAAAAGAAAACCTTGAAACAGACAAATTGCAATAATGAATGTAACACGGTTACATGTGCAAAAGAGCTCCAAGTTAGGTGCTCTCATGAGCCAAGATGATAACCAAATACGCATTCAGTGTATTTTGGGAGTTGCCATTATTCAGTAGTCCCTGTGAAAATGTTAACACTTAAGGCAGGTGGGTGGTGAGCCAGGTCCAAATAATGGGCTACATCTGGAATATTTTCCATCTGACCACAAACAGATCTAGAGTTTGATACACATCAGACTTTTTGCTTATTTGAGGTGGTAAATCAAGTCTGGTTGGTGATGCTACAACTCTCCATGTATTCACATTAAGGTGGCTTGTTAGGGAAGTAGCTAGGGTGTTTACCTCACTAGTGAAGGAACCAGGGCTTCACTGCCCCCCTTAGGGCCATGAGCAGAACTGTGAGTTTTGACTGAAGACTAAGCACTGTGGGTAGGATCAGCAAGCTAGGTGGAAATGCCGAGACATACATAGTACATAGGAATGATTTGTTTCCAATTAATTATTTTTTTAATAATTATTGAGATGTGGGTTTCAAAGAACATAATTTCAAATGGCCTAAAATTGTACCACGAGTCTTATATGCACAGAGCAGACTGACTCTGTACAGTTCAGGTCATTTGGGTAGGACTATAGGGCTAAAACACATACATATGAATATCCAAATGCAAAATCAGCTCTTACAATGAACTACATCTGTAGTTGAGTTTTAAGCAAGATTTGAAGATTTTAATTCAGCACAACCAATTTTGTTCCCTTGGATTTGGAATAATTAGAATTCAAATTCATGATCTCTGTCTAATCTGAGCAATCACTTTTATGTTGTGCCCCCCAGAAAGGCAAATTTTTCTTTACTTTTCTATCTTTTTATTTATTTATTTATTTATTTTTTTATAAAGATTTTGGAATAATGAAATGTATAACTGCACTTTACTGATATATGTATACATTCCCATTATTGTTGAATAAACCTGAAAATTACCAAACATTATTTTTTAGATTTTTTGCAGACACGTTAAAATGATTGTCACGTATCATTAGTGTGATTAAAAACGTCATTTTTTTCATATGATGCTAATTTTGTACATATGATGCTGTCCTAACGTGACACAGTTGTGCAGAACTTTGACTGTAACTGTTATTGTTCTAAATGTTAAATGAATAGAACCCTAACATTCATCAAGCACTTTATTAGGAAAACTGTCCTCATACTGCACAGGGTGCAACCTTACATTCAATAGAGTTCCTTCATTGTCATTGAGTCAATTATTCCAATAATTCCAATAATAATCCAAAAAAATATTTTGGAAATATTCCTTTGAGATTCTGGTTCATGTTGACATGATTGCATCACATAATTCCTGCAGATTTTTTATTTTCATGATGTGAATGGCTTGTTCTACCACATCCCAAAAGTGATCTTCCAGATTCAGATCCGGTGACTAGGAAGAGCACTGAAGTCAATATCATGTCCATGAAGCCAATGTGCATTATTGTTCTGGATGTAGCCATTAGAAGATTAGTAAATTGTGACCATGAAGGGGTGCACATGGACATCAACCATACTCAAATAATCTGTGGCACACAAGGCAGGTTGGGTCCACGGATTCTGGAAGCTGTTGGTGCCAAATTATGACCCTACCATCTGTGTGCCTAAGAATAAATTGAGGTTTTCAGACCAGTTTTTTTCCTGGCTGAGCAGTTTTGGTGAGTCTGTGTACACTGCAGCCTTAGCTTTCTGTTCCTGGTTGTCAGAAGTAGAACCTGACATGATTATCTGTTGTAGCACATCCATCTCAAGGTTTAAAGTGTTGCATATTCTGAGATGCTTTCCTGCCTTTCCATGCTTTCCACAATAGTACAGAGGGATTTTCTGAGTTACTGTAACCTTTCTGTCAACGTGAACTTGACTGATCATTCTCCACTGATCTGTCTCATCAACAAGTTGGTTTTGTCCGCAGAGGATACTGGATGCGTTTGTTTGTTTTTTTTAAATTACACCATTGAACTCTAGAGTAAGCTCTAGAGACAGATTGTGTGAAGATCCCAAGAGATCAACAGTTACAGAAACCGTCAAACCAGCCCATCTGACACCAACAGTCATGCCATAGTCAGAAGCATTAAGATCATTTTCCCCCATTCAACTGAAGGTTGATGTAAACAATACTTGAAGCTGATTCCTTCATTTTAATGATTTTTGCAATGCACTGCTGCCACATGATTGGCTGATTAGATAGATAATTGCATGTGTATGTTGGATGTCCTGGTGTTCCTAATAAAGTGTTCTGTGAATGTATTTTTCTGTAGTCACCTAAATTGCATACTGTGATAACATTATAGTGTAATACTAGAATACATATTTGCTAAATACAATTACCCTAAATACAAACTCATTTGTAACACCAGCTTTTACACCTGTATTATGAAATTATAAAAGCTCCCTAAATAGATATATTCATGTTTCTCTGAAATTCAGTTCAACAATCACTCTGTGTGTGTCTTTCAGATAATGGCACATGGACTCAGTTGTGGCTGGTGTCTGATTATCATGAGCATGGGTCTCTGTTTGATTATCTGAATCGATACTCCGTCACCATCGAGATCATGATCAAATTGGCGCTTTCTGCAGCCAGTGGCCTGGCACACCTGCATATGGAGATCCTGGGCACCCAGGGTATGTGTGAGACCAGACAAGATGCTCAGGTCACCAGGTTATTTTCTAGTGAATTGAGATAATAAGTCAAATATGTTTATCTTAAGTTCATAAACTCAGTGCCATTTGTTTTAGAAGTAGGGCTGACAAAGACTGCCTGGTGGTACACGTGTTCAAGTTCAATTGCATTTTTTTCCTTTATTAAACGATACACACTCTATGGATAAAAACATAGGTATTGGTCTCATGAGAAGGATTTCGATGTCTGTAATTTAATGGGATTTAATTCTTCTTAATCAGGTAAGCCTGGTATTGCTCACCGTGACCTGAAATCAAAGAACATTCTGGTAAAGAAGAATCTCACATGTGCCATCGCGGATCTGGGCCTCGCAGTGCGCCACGAGTCTGTCACAGATACCATCGACATCGCCCCCAACCAGCGCGTGGGCACCAAGAGGTAGACACACTCAATCCACCCACGCATTTGAACATTCTGTCACAAAAGTGAGCCAAATACCACCAAATATTGAAGTATAGGCTGCTTGTGTTTGTGTCTGAAAAGTTTGGCTTTGGTGTTTCAGGTACATGGCTCCAGAGGTGTTGGATGAAAGTATCAACATGTGCCACTTTGACTCCTTTAAATGTGCTGACATCTATGCGCTGGGGCTGGTGTACTGGGAGATTGCACGCCGCTGCAATGCCGGAGGTAAGACCAGGCTTAGGGAGAAGGGTATTAGCCCTCCTTACTAGACACTGACACAGTGATCTTAGATGATGTTTACTGAGGAGCTCAGGACCACAGCAGGAATTTTATGCATGTTAAAAGGTGATGGTTTTATTTCTTGTGAGGGCAGCAAGCCTGTGATCAATTGTCCCTGGCAGCCAGGGATATATGCAGACAGGAGGATTACACATTTTTCAGTTTGAGCGATATATTTACTAGAGCTAAAGAGTGTAAAAGGAATAAAACATGTAATGGTATGCTGTCCTAGGAAATTAAATGAGTGGGGTGATGTAGCACAATGCAAGTGGTAGGGTGTTATCATCCCAAAGTTGGTTGTTTTCCAATAATTCACCACCATTTAAGATTTTTCATTCATTCACTTGTCATACCTTTTATCCATTTATCATTACATTTGATTTTGTCTACAATGCAAGTTTTTTCTTGTTACTTGAATATTTATTCCTTCAGCAGCCTCTCGTATTAATTAGACAAACAAGTACAAATTGTTATGTTGCCAATAAAATCATAAATATAACTCACTGTCCTGCAGATGCTGAAACTGCAAACATATTAAACGAACCTTGCAGAACATTTCACCATATCCGTTTTTAGAATGAGTGTGGCATTGTAAACTTTGTAGCCAACACTGCTGTCAGAGTAATTGTGTGTGTTTGTGTGTGTCAGGTATCCATGAAGAATACCAGCTCCCCTACTATGACCTAGTGCCCTCTGACCCATCCATTGAGGAGATGAGAAAGGTGGTGTGTGACCAGAGGTTAAGACCCAATGTACCCAACTGGTGGCAGAGCTATGAGGTACACACATGCACGCGCACATGCACGCGCACACACTTAGCATATTGAACACCATATGGATGCAAATGTCACCCCTGTAACTGTCCTCCCGCTTCCTGCCTCACAGGCTCTGCGTGTGATGGGGAAGATTATGAGGGAGTGCTGGTATGCCAACGGTGCCGCGCGACTGACCGCTCTGCGCATCAAAAAGACCCTGTCTCAACTCAGTGTGGACGAGGATGTCAAAATGTGAAGAAAGCCCAAGCCAGAGTGAGGGTCAGAGAACACTGTAACAGAAACAAGTGTACAAAATTACTACTGCTCCAAACTATCCTGCCAGTGTGAGAAAATGTACCGTCGTCAGTCGAGTCGTGACACGGCCTACCTCACCCACAAGCCAAAACTACTAACAAAATTATATTGCATCATATTCTTGAATTCAACTGCTCCTCCATCCCTTTTTAATGTACGCCCACAGACAGCAAGTTCTGATCCTATTGATCTACATTGAGCACTGCTGCCCAAAGAATAGCTGACATTTCCCAGATATTTCAATTAGTCCCATATCAGCAGCTCGGAGCAGCTATCACTTTAACGTGCATATTACGTGAACTACTATAACAAGTCACTGAATCCAGCTCCGAGCTGCTATCATGTTAAGAAGTAAAATTTGAATGTGGGTTTGTACAGAGTTTATTGCACTCCATCTGTCTCGCTCGTGTAGGAATGTGGGTTGTGTGTGTTTGACCTGAGCAGAGTATTTTACTTGAATGCAGGTGCTATTTTGAGCTTTAGCTTTTGGTATAATCGGGGTGCATATAATTTTACCCAAACCTAAGATTTAAAGCAAGGGTTAAGTAGACAGGTTAGGTAGGGCACTCCAGGGGAAAGCTAACCATTTGGGGAAAAATTACTAAAAAAAATATATACGTGTGTATTTGTGTTGGGTTATATTTTGGCACCACTGATGTGTGTTTGAAAACTGGACAGTGCCTATTTTTTTGTTTTTACCCTTCATCCACCGTGAATTAATCTATTAATTCTGCATTTATTGCTGCATTCATTCATGGAGGGGTGTGTGTTTGTGTGTGAACTGAATAATCACGTCTCACTTAGTATGACCCATTTACAACTTTGAATGGTGCATTGTGTATTTATTTTAGCTTGGATTAGATCGACATTCTTCATTCGCTTGTTTTGCTTTAGTGTCATTAGATTTCTCTTGTACTCCATAAGTAAAGCTAAATGTATATAGAATGTATTTTTGGAAAGGTACAACAGTGTAGATCTCATTGCCTTTTGGTTTCAGGTTGATTAGATACTAAGCTAAGTGAAAGCGTTGGGGTGAACTTTAGATGCTTGAACACTGATGGGATTGCATGGTGGGATAAAGCGCTCTGATTGTAACCCCAACACACTGGTAACTTTTCTTTTCTTTTTTTGCTCGGTTCTGCATTTTACACGTATCACTGTAGCATCCTGTAGCAACAGTATGAACAATTTAACAGTATCTCTTTGGCAATATGCCTTTCAACCATGAACACACTGGAAAGGTTGAGTAGATGAAAGGAATATGCAATATTCACAGGGAGTGCTCCAGTTCGGGAGATGAAGCATTAGTAGAGTGAAAAGTACCCCAGCGCAGTGTGCATGTGAAGACAGGATGAGCTGTTCAACCTGACATTAAGGAGTGGCCTCAGCTCTTCAACACTGTATTTTTGACTACTATACCACACAAGAACCTTTTATATAATCAGTACTACTGCCCTGCTCCTGCTCACTCCCTTACTGCTCTTGATATGCAACTTGTAAATAGTTTGTAAGTATAATTTTTTCCTCCCCTTCCTTTTTTTGTAATCTTATAGACAGTTCTTGAAGCTTGCTGTATTTTTGTGATGACCTTTTTATTTTTTATTTTTGAGTATACACTCACAGGTACTACTGATATCTCTTTCTCTGTAGAATATTCAGTCTTAACGATTGGTATACAGATACTTAATGTATAAATAGGACGTTAGTCATGTTAAAGGATGAGATGTTCTTAGGATTCGATGCCAACTGGGCATGAAATTGTTAATCGAAACCTCTCTAGCATGTGAAAGCCAAAAATAATATTTATATGGAGAGTTGGTTGTCTTTTTATGTGGTTCTTAGGTTTATATTAGAACTCTTGTTGTTACGGGGCAATACCTGTAAATGTTTATGACACTGGATTATGTACACTACTGAATACACTACAGTACTCTAAAATGTAACCGCAAATTCCACACTACTGTCTGTGCTCTGCTGAGCCTGAAACTGCTCGTATGGTGCAGAATCAGCCAGATCTAAAATCGTTCATGTTTTTAGGTACAGATAAGAATTTGTTTTTTAATTTTATTTTTTTTGTTTTTTATGTGCATTTGATTTCTTTCCTACTGTGTGTGGTATTGTTTTTTGTTTTTGTTTTTTTTGCTTTGGTTTCACCTCTCCAGCTGAAAGTGTATGTACATATATTTATAGCTTCCTGACAAAGTTTTTGCTGCTGCTGTGTTTTGGAGGCATGAGCATAGTCAGGGTTATAATATTTATGAATTTAGGTCGGCTCCTGTTATGCTTCTAATTCAGAAGAGACCTGTGTAGCTATGATGCCTGAAATGCCTCATCATTATTCTAATACACAGGCTGGATATGAGCCTTTGTTCCTATGTATTACTATAAGGAAAGGTGTATATTGTAACAGATTGATCTTTGACCCTACAACATTGTCTGCAGAGTATAACCTAAGTGAGCTCCTAAACCCAAATCAGTCTTTTCAGGAATTGTTTCCAATCATGTACATAAGTAATATTATACAGTAATAAAGACATTTTCCTACATTTCAGTCTCCTTATTTTAGTCTCTTGCTGGTATGTTCTTTAAAGTGTGTAAGTAGCACACGTTTACTTTACACTGTAAACATGTGGGATCTTGTGTGTCTTCACGTCTTCATCCCGTCAGCTCTGCTCATGTACATCATTACAGCTCAGCTGCCTGAAACCACACATCAGCCATTAACCGTCCAAATAAAACGTAATCACTGCAGGAGAGAAAAGCTGAGAAAAGCATTTTTACTAAGCAACATGTAACTTTGGTCCTTAAATCTACTCTCTGGTCAAAATAGTGCTGTTATTCTAGTACACAAAGTATAATTTTAGAATTGAAATATTCTTCCAGAACAGTTTAAAATCCCTCTTATTAAGATGCTTCAAAATAAAAGGTTAGAACAAGTTTGTTTTTAGAGATGTTTTTACTGAGATGTGGGAGTTCAGATGTAAGTGCAGTGTGTGTGTGTGTGTGTGTGTGTGTTCAGACAGTTGCAGTAAATCTCATCTTCTCACAAAATCTCCCAATATTAAACAATTCATGAATGTTTTTAAAAAACAAATTAATGTTTGCCGGGGGGGCACGGTGGCTTAGTGGTTAGCACGTTCAGCTCACACCTCCAGGGTCGGGGTTCGATTCCCGCCTTGTGTGTGTGGAGTTTTCTTGTTCTCCCTGTACCTCGGGGGGTTCCTCCGGGTACTAAGGTTTCCTCCCCCGGTCCAAAGACATGCATGGTAGGTTGTTTGGAATCTCTGGAAAATTGTCCGTAGTGTGATTGCGTGAGTGAATGAGTGTGTGTGCCTTGTGATGGGTTGGCACTCCGTCCAGGGTGTATCCTGCCTTAATTCCCGATGACGCCTGAGATAGGCACAGGCTCCCAGTGACCTGAGAAGTTTGTATAAGCGGTAGAAAATGAGTGAGAGAGTGAGTGAGTAATGTTTGCCAGCCGTAAGTGCAACTTAGCTTTCTATTTTTAATATCAATATTATATATTAAATATTATTTGAATTCAAAAGAAAATGATGGTTTCCCGCATAGCATTGTTCTGCCTACTAGTGTGAAAAAAGACATCTATAATCAGAATCAGGTTTATTGGCCGTGTGTTGACGCACACAAGGAATTAGGTTCCAGCTGTTTGTGACTCTCAGAAGTACAGACATAAATAACACTATACTATACAAGATAATACAGACTATACCAGACAATACAGATGATGAGATACAATATACACTATGAGTATTAAATATGAATACAGAATATATGACTGATCAGTTATGAACATATAGTGAGTGCATGGTAATGCAAAAAGTATTGTGCAATATTATGCTTTTGTACATTATACAGCAGCAGTATAAGGCTATAATAAATTTAGTTCAGTCGGACAATGAAAACTCTTCTATCATTTCGTCTGTTCATTTCTTCATGAAAAATTAAATAAAATTGGCAAATTCAGCAAATCAGCATTAACCCTACTCTACTTGCATGTTCGATTCATCATACACATGAATGGCATTAAAAGAGTTATCACACATCCCTCACAGTCCAGCTCCTTCACCACTGTTTTACACTAACATATACACATGATTTCACTGCTCTTGCCAATCTTGCTCTTGCAAAAATGCCATTTCTCTCATTAGAAGGCAGCCTAAAAAGCAGCCAATTATTGAGATGGCTGTTGTAGTTTAAATTTATTTTTGACAAAAAATACCATTAAACAATGTTGTTTTTATGTGCATTTACGTCTCAGGTAAACGACTTAATTTCTAAATGAGTATGATCTGGTTCTCTGATTTACCTATTTGAATGTTGAAAAAGTCTATTGGGTGTCTTACAATGCACTGTTTTGTAGTTTCAAAAAACAAACCACAAGCATCTTTAAATGCAGGGAAAAAAGCTTACTTAATTGTCTTATGGTGCAAAAATACAACATATGGGCTCCTATATTGTTGTTGTCATCACTCATATTGCAAGCCAGATCTCTCTGGCCTCCCATTTGGGATGTTTTTCATGAACTGTCCCCCAAGAAACCCTAATTGTATAACACTGGCCTAGAATATTCCATGCTCCTTGTGGGTTGAATAACACACACCAAACCTCACGGTCTATTAACATTAAAGTACGGGAGAAACTTTTAACAGAACATTAACATGTTTTCTGCTTCAGAGTGAATGCCCGGTTGTTTGGACACACATTATACTAAAAAGGTAGACTTAAAAACATACATGAAAGCACAAAACCAAGCCATGTTGAAGATAAAATCTTTATTTCACTCATGCATTATAAACCGACATGTGAAATATAAAATGTAAATATTTATATATACATATTTGTATACATGTTTTACTCATTAAGAATAAAACAAATCACTGATTAAGAATAAACAACAAAAACACATGGTAATCCAATGGAATGGTCATTTCCCTTTCCTATGGTTTGTACAGCAGCCATCCATGACTGAAAACATTGAGGAAAAGCTGCTGAGATTTACTGAACAGATCCATCATCCACACTCACCATTAAAGATCTTGGTTTCAAGATCTAATAATGTTTTTTTTAAAAAAGGCATTTATAATGAAATCTAGTTCTAATGAATGAATATTGAAACAATTATGAGAACAGAGATAAACCACTATTTAACTGTATTGTATGAAAAACTAGGACACTCCACTGTTCTGCCACACAACCAGACTTCAAGTTTACCTTCATGGTCTTACCAAGATACCTAAAGCATGAATGTGCTGCACTGTATTCTACAAAAAAAAAAAAAAAGAGATGCATTCACTCCAACCAGATAGATGATATGCACTGTCAAACAAACACGCACACAAAACCCAAACTTAACTTCAGATTTTAAATTAAGGTTTAAAATTCTTAGCTCTTAATTTAAAATCATGTTGAGTAGCAAAACCTCTAGCTTTTCTGGATGCTGAGTTGGAGAGAAAAAAAAAGAAAAGGAAAAAAAGGACAAAAGCAGTGGACTTGATGCTGGACACAACAGCCCAGGTCACTAAACTACTGGTCAGTAGCTAATAGTAAAGCATTTTTAAATTGGTCTGTATGCTTCAAACATCTGTACTCTGTACAGTGTAGTTTATCTTCAGGATATAATCTAAAATTAGGAATTTTTCACCACCCCAAAAAAAAACCAATTAATTACTCTTAAATAATTACTCTTAAGAGGACATTAACTAAAAATAAAGAAAAAGTAAAAAAAAAAAAAAAAAAGGCTATTTATATACAAACTGCCTGATATTTTGCTCTCATATTTCATCCCTCCCTTCATTACACTGTGTGTAATAAATAATAATAATAAACGAAAAGCTGCACGTTTCAGTGGGCTTTACAGCTGCTTCAGGTTTCACAGGTAAAGGATTTTGGTGTGTGCTTTAATATGATTGCAGTTGTGCTTCGCACCTTTCACGCCTGTATATTGCTCTTGTTTTGCACGTGTTTCATTGTTTTCTTTTCATTCTACAATCTAACATTAGATGAGTCCTTGTGTTTTTTTTTTTAAATGATTAACTTTTGAAGGTCCACCGCCTGCCTTACGTCTCTGTGCGTTGTTAGCTCTGTTTCTCTCTCGGCTCTGCTTTTCCTCTCATCTCGACGCTCAGTCAGAGCCTATGTGAAAGTTTGAGGTTTATCACTGATTGTGTACAAATGCACTCTGAATCAAGGAAACATTGTTTTAAATCAATACTGTACATTCCAGAAACAATACATAATTAAGATGCACCTTAAAGCACATGGTATTTTAAAGATCTTACCGTTGTCTCCATTGGTGAGCACCAGAGCCTGAAGAATATCTGAGAGAGAAACGATGCCTTTCACCACTTCATGATCGTCTACTACCACTAATCTGTGTACCTGAAATAACATGGGGCAAAGGGAAAGTGAGAAAAAGTATTCATGTTTTAAACCAGTTTAGCAATCTGCTTTAAAAATTTACTTTACAGGTGATTTTTATCCTTGAGAAGTAAATCAAAATAATTACAATTTTCTTTGATTAAACAGGTGTTTAGTCAACATGACTAGTGTAATGCTGTTTCTTTAACATGCTATATTATCTTATTGCAAGGGGGGAAAAAGAATCATGTGCATATGTATGTCTGTCTGTGAGTACGTGTGTGTATGTGCGCGTGCACACGTGTGTCACACCTCTGCCTCCACCAGTCTGCTGATGATGGCCTCCAGTGTCTCATGCCCTTTACAGGTGAGAACTCCCTCAAAGTACTGAGAGCGATGCTGAAGGGCCTTTGTGACAGTAATATCCAGGTTGTTATACGTCTTTTCCGCAGCCAGGTTCTATTAGCGTAAAGAGAGTAAGAGAAAACAGGTCTGTGAATGTGGAGTGAAAAATGGAGAACTGATCAATAATCAAGCCTGAGGCTTGTAAAAAGACACCAGTAACCTACATTGACCCAGCACTGGTCAAACACACACACACTTCAGTGATGTCAATTCAATGTCAGTTCATCTGTTCTTATTGACACCGACACTACACACTGACTCCACACACAAGCAGAAAATGTAAAATGTCTATTTTAGGGTATACTGCAGCACGGAGAAAGAGTTATTCTTCTACAGAGGTCACACAGATGTGTGTGATGTTACATATGTTAAAAATATTAGATCTTAACCAGATTTAAAAAAAAAAGAAAAAATCCATGGGATAGATTTTCACTGGTAAAAAATTAAATCACACAAAAAAAATATTTCAGAAGCCATACACACAAACGCAAACAATATCTGGGAACTTACTATGACGTCAAACTTGGAGTATATGTCAACCACCCTTCCTGTGTTGAGAAAAGGGGAAGGAAGGGGTAAAACAAGAAAGACAATCTTTTATTCTATTGACTGCCAACAAACACAATAATATAAAGCTAAACACCTTTACCCCAACTCTCAATCAATCATCTCTCTCACCATTATCATCGACTACAGGCAGGGCAGACACCCTCTGGTCGACAAAGATTCCCAACGCCGTGTAGAGCGGAGTGTCGGTGTGGACCATGGCAATGTTCTGGAATGTTCCAATGTTAAGTTCTTCTAGAGACTTTGACAGGAAATCTGGTTTGGGCATCTCTGAAATCTGAAAACAGTCACAAAGGGAGTAAAAAAAGATCGGTGAGAAATGACTGAGCCAGCTTAACCACTTGGAAGCATTAAACATAGTGTTAAAGTTAATTAAAGTTAATTAAAGTTAATGTAATGATAATTATTTCTCCAGTTTGTTTATTTGGCCTTAGAAAACATTCTGAATATTTCGAGCGATCCTGTCTTTAATTACTCATGTGGTATGAGACAGTGTTTATGTGCTGCTTCCAAACTCAGGTATCAGCACTTGAGTCCTGCTTCCGTTGCTTGTATGTTTACGTGTGGTCATGGAAGCAACTGGTGGAACTAGTTTGAGGAAATCTCATTCTCACTATACTACCCTCATGTTTGTCTTGTATTTTTCTCTTTGCAACATTTGCACTGTATGTCACGAACACTATTTTTCGATGTATTTTTGCTGTTCATATGGTTGTTACAAAAGCAGTATATAACCGAGCCTAACAATCAAACTATGCCCCCTCAAAACCTTGCACACTGCCCCTAAAGCCTTTAAACATCTTTGTCTTTTAATGAACACTATTAAATGTGGTATTGTCGAAGTTAGAATGCATTATATTACACATCTGAACAAAGTAGTCTGATCTGATAATGCAATATAATACACATCTGCACAAATAGGCAGATTCCAGAGATAATTCACAAAAAGGTCCTAAAATTGTTTTATGTATTAATTAAAAAAAAAAACGAAGAGCTATGAGAATAAATAGACCAGTTAAATAATAAACATCATATATTCCTTCCAGTAAAACTGAGTTCACGTTGACACGTTATAAATCACACCTACCGGAAGGCAAAAACACAAATCCTGAAACACTACAATGTGCTTGACTGCACTTACAGAGACTTAAAACCTCCCCATGCCCTAGTGGGAAAACGATGAACTCCAGAGCAGAGGATTTGCTATTTATACACATCAGCTTGTGTAAAGGTAACAGCATTAATGGCTAACTTCTTTAGCACAGTCAAATAAAAGTGTTGGCTAAACATTACAAAAATCGATGGGGAATTCTAAATACACACTGTGACTTGTCATTGAACAAAATTCTCAATTTTAAATGAATTAGCAGTAAAATGACAAGAAGGAGGCAGGACACAACTGACCAAAAGCACGTGACAATACAGGCAAAAGAAATAAACTTTTGGAGCGTCAGTGATCGAGCCACGCTTCCGTTTAGCTTGTATTGAATGTGACACCCAAAGCCCAAACTTACAAAGAGTTTGAGGAACTTGAGGATCCTCTTGTGTGTAAGGATGTACAGCGTGTTCCCTGTCAGAGGATCGACTACTGGCAACCTGTGGATCTTGTGCTTTAGCAGAGATGACACGGCATCATACAGACTGAAGGGATGGGGAACAAAGATATTAAATAAATATAGAGGTTTCACTATTTTTAACACAAAATATAGTACTGTAATAAAAGTACTGTGTTTTGGTGGTTACCTGGCATTAGGTGATATACTAACAAGAGGTTTGAAGGAATCTTGTAGATAGACCTCTATCAAAGAAAATGCAAACAAACAAATTAATTAACAATACAATGCAATGTCTGCATACAGCTTTTCAAAACAAGGGGGGTGGGAGAGAAGAGACCTTGAAAAATGTTTCTTACCTCTCCATGTCTCTATTTTGTGTTCTTCTAGCTCATATATCTGAACCTAAAACACAACAATAATTTAAACAGAGTTTAGATGATACCTTCCTGAGGTTTGGAGTTGACAAGTCTGAAAAATTTAATTTTATATTTATTTTACATTTTACAATTTTACATTTACTTTTAATTAATTGGGCTTTATAAATGACAACAAACAATACAAATAGATTGGAGAGTATTTACCATCGGTGACTTGTAGTAGCGATGAAGTATGATGATAAAGTCTGTTATGGTCAACATTCCTATAAGAAATGTATAATCAGAAAGTAGCAGAAAAGGAAACGGATGCCTGAAGGCTAATTGTATACTGTATATTGTAGACATACTGTATCGGCCACTTACCAACAAAGCACTGCTTTTTGCTGTCCCAGAGTGGAGCAGCTCTCACTCCATTGGAGACAAGGGCAAAAAAAGCCTTTTTCACCTGGTAAAGGAGTGAAAACAAATCATTTATAAAAGCAAGCACACATATCTCCCTCTCTCCTGTATCCCACAGTGATAGAAAAATATCTACATCCTCACTAACAACTTTCCCAGCTTACAATATTTCTAGACTGTCCATGTATTTCTACCTCCACAGAAGAGTGATCTGTATACAAAGTATGGATTTTGAATACATAATATACTGCTTTATTTACGTCATAACTATTTGTTAGCTTGTGTGTATATACAGTTGTATATATTTGCATATATTGTTTAGTCAAATATAGTCTTTTGTGTTCTTGTCACTGATGGGTGTTTCTAAATTTGGTTATGATAAATTAAATGTTGGGGCATGTGGTAGCCTAGTGGTTAAGGTGTTGGGCAACCAATCAGAAGGTTCTGTGTTTAATTGCCAGGTCCACCAAGCTGATACTGTTGGGCCCCTGAGCAAGGCCCGTAAGCCTCAATTGCTCAGTTTGCTCAATTGTGTGTGTGTGTGTCAGTTATATGTGTGTATATATATATTAGATGTTTGTGTGTATATATAATATATATATAAATGAGATCATATATAAATGAGATAATGTAAGTCACTCTGGATGTCTGACAAATGCTGGAAATGAAATGTAATGTAATGAAATTTAAATGTCCTCCCATTCAAAAAGGCCATGTTTCATATTCCATTGTGTTTTACTGTACAGGGGAACCCAGATATTGCTCTAAATATTTTTTGTGCATGTTTGTAAAACGTATGGGAGCAAGAAAAATCTCATTTATTCAATCTCAATCTCTGCCCCATTCATGGTGAGACAACAGTGACTGACCTGCAGAGAGGTGTCAAACACCACCAATTTGGAGCTAGTTGGCACCAGGTCATAACAGCGATGGGACTTCATAAAGCGGGTGTACACATTGTGTTCAGGATCTAGTTTGAAAAAGAACTCAAGTGTGGTTAATTGTACAATGAACATCTTAGCCAGCAAATTTTATTTTAATGACAAACAAAATTTCAGCATGAATCCCAGTGTATAGAGCTTACCATCTGTGTGCGTCTCCTTTTTGCACTCAAGTTCATCAATAACAGCAGAAAGCTAAAACAGCAGAAATCCAAATATTAGGCACATAAAGAATATAAACAAACAATTAAATTTGCTGAACAGTCCTTTCAGCCCACATCTTTACCCGTGTCCTCGGTATGTGAGATATGAACTCTATTGTATAACGTATTAAGGTTTTTCTCTCTTTTTTATTATTCAAAATTCTACAATGTAATTCAGGCTGTCTTGTGTGATCCACAACCTACATCTCAATGCGCCTAAAATCTGCACAGTGACTAATTTTGGATCAAAGAACAACCTGCAGCTTTCTGTCAAAGAAATCATTTTTGTAGTATAGTAAAAGTATATCTTTGGTCAAAGCAGACAGAAAAAGCATTCGATTTGTCCACATTACTCTGCCTCTGTGACCATATTTAAAGGCTTCAGATTTTTGCAGATGAATAACCCTAGACAATGGGACACTTGATACACTGGAATCATTTGGGCAGCAGCGCTTGGACACCCTAAAATGTATTTGTGGACATACATATCTTGTGCATATTAGTCATACAATTTCCATGATGGCCAGATTTGCTTGTTATAAAAATCCTGGACCCATTGTTCCTATAGTATAATCAGAGAGGGTTTTCTTTAATCACACGATGATGAGATGACGTTCCTATCAACAATGGAAAGCTTTTATGGCCTGAACTATTTACTGGATCAGTACCAGTGTTAGGAATCTTTGGTTTGAAACAAAATAAACATCAAACATGTATATATAAAAAAAATACAAAAAAATCCCAAACAAGCTCAGGCACGTAGAGTTAATGCTGCCTTCAAGTCCAACTGAAATTTAAACACCAAAACAATGTCCTAAATACAACCAACAAACCTGTGCTTAGTGCGAATGATTTAAGTGGTCATTTATCATAACTGTGCAGTTCTTCGTTTCTTTTAAGCAGGGAAACATGAACTTCTTATCTAGGGTCATTGAAAGAAAAGAAAAAACACGAAGTGTATAAGTTTCTAAAACAACTTGAACACACACCGTGTCGTAAACACGACCTCCGAACTACGGACATCTGAGGAGAAGCTTGAAGGAAGCACGGGAAGTTAATGCTGTGCATTTAAGCGGTCATGTTAGTCATTTCCCCTATAGCTTCCTGTGTTAAGTGCAAATTAATAGCCGTACATGAAGCTAATGACGATCAGACATCTAAACCTTTTTATCGGTGTCTGAGTTGGTAGCAACTCAGAAGCACAGGGCTGAACACTGCTTGTAGCCACAGATTATTTACCTATCGCTATCTGACACTATGCTAATTTTACCCTTATCGCTAACAATCCAGGTGAACTGCAGTCGGCGTCAGAACGTTTTTAAAAAACGCTGTTTATTCCGAACATAAGCGCTAACGTCCGCTAGATGACTTGAATCTTTAGCTAGCGGCTTTAAACATCATGCTAACACACCGCTAGTTCTGCAACTTACATCAAACTTGGTAACGTTTAGCGCCCTGAAATCAGACAGAGAATCTTATCAAGCTAACGGTGCATGTCACAACATTAATTAGCTCGTAATGCCTCCGGGAAAAAAAATCTACACATGAAAATACTCACACACTCCATGGTCCATACACACACAGGCTTCTTCTGAAGGCTCCAGGAGTCGGCTCAGCTCAGACCGGAAATGACGTCATAACACAGGTCAGTAAAACAAACCGTCCTTCAGTTTCAAGGGGGCAAAAAAAAAAATAAAAGAAATAAAAAAAATTTAAAAAGTACTTTTTGGCTACAATATTATTTGTAACTTGTATTCAACATTACGTTTCTTTCAAACAAACAAACAAAAATAAATAAGCAAGCAAGCCAAAAAAAACAAAAACAAATATAATAATAATAATAATAATAATAATTAAAAAAAAATTGTGTTCAGGTCCAAGCAAGGAGTTTGAGGTGAATTAACTGGTTTATAGTGAGACATTACAAATAAGACAGATTTAAAGAAAAAAAAATATGTATTCAAAGTCTTGTTTTATTTCATTAGATGTAAAATTGTCCCATATAATGGTTCCTCCCAGAAAACAGAAGTGTGTCAGTCTGGACGTATCCCAGACAAACAGTCAGAGTGAAGTCAAGACAAGTTCAACACCGTCACATCACACCACAGTGGACCCCTTCTGCCCAGTCCAGTCATGCATCAATCCACCAAATCTGACCCACAGCACTGCTACTTCACCAATGCAAATGAAGTCATTTGAATGTTGCTGCACAGGATCAACCGGCAATGGCTTTGAATAGAGGTTCTGTTTGTTTTATATATTTATTTACATTTTACTACTATGTATTAAATACTTCAGATTGCATTTGAGACTGAGCAAAACTGGTCCTTGACCAACGTTGTCTTTGAGACGAATAATCATAAAATTTCACACGAATATGTTAATTGAGGCAAATCAAATTTAGAGCCTGCTCACTGCTTTAGTCTGACTATGGATGACATTTGCATGCTCTTCATCAAAACATCTCCCTCAATAGATTACTTACACTTTTACCCAACAGCCATTGTGTGTGTGGATATGCATGTACACATGCAAAATGGGGCCTATGAAAGAGGATTAGCAGCAGTTTATTCCTGTTTTCCATAAAGTTTCCTTAATTTACTGGGACTAAAGTAATGATTCAGTAGAAGTTTTAGATGAGACAAAGACATGAATGTTTCATGAAACGTGAAGTTAAAGAGATTGATGAGGAAATGTCTTCTGTCAGTAAAGCCCGCACTGTCAGAGTAGAGGGGAAATGGGTATGGCATTTACTAAGTTCCAAAAACGTCCCCATTCCATAACGAATGTGACTGCAGAATAACCCTGTTTACCCAAAAAAATACAAAAAATGCATTTCAATATTTATGGAAGGGTTCTACATCGATTTAGAAACCTACTAGGCCTTAAAATTGGGAGGCATTGCTTAGAAATCACATCTCAGCCCTGAGAATCACAAGGTTTTGGAAAAGTTACAAATTGTTTAAGCTACTTAAACAATCCTTCCTCCACATTTTCCTAGCAGTTTCAATTCAGCTACAATGCCAAATATTTATTAGATTAAGATAGACACAGCTGCAACCTTAACACTACAAAAAAAACTGTGATTTTTAATCAATTTAATTTCCAAAATGGGTCTTGTTTCAGTTCAGTGTAAACTTTGTGCTTCAAAAAGAATAAGTGCCAATAGATCAGTACAAAAGAGTACAAACTCATTTTCTCTCAGACCAATGAGTTTCAATTTCTTCTATTTCCCAATAGATGGCTTTTTGTCACAGGATTCAATGGAAAACAGTTTAATGGAAAATTTAGGTTTCAAATTTCTAGGAGTTAGAAATCTGCGTGTCTAAGAGAATATGTATTGTTTTTAGGAGTGTCGGGTAACTATTCAGCTGCAACATCATTCTCTGCTTGCTGCCCTGTAGCATTTTCTGCATTCTTGGAAGCCTGTAGGGAAAAGAAAAAATACAGAACAGAATAAAGAGAAAAGAAAGCAATTAAAACACAAAATTACTGGAAAGCTAACGACTAATTGGCATCGCAGTATTAGCGTGTCTGTCACTAACTAAAAAGGCCTCACCTTCTTTTTCTTCTTCTTCTGTGCTTTACGACTTGCAGAGCTCTGTATCAGAGACTGGAAGAGAATGTGAAAATAGCCATAGCAAGTCTTTAACCGCATTTTAAAAGCTGGAGAAAAAACAAGAGATCTCAATTCACCCAGCTGTACACTGGAGACTTTTGTGAACGTTTGTTACCTTCAGCTCAGGATCTTTAATGTCATACTCAGATTTGTAGAGCTCAGGCTCAAACGGCCCACTGGTGATTCTCAAAGGCCCGTTGGCCATCAGCAATACTGTGAACTTAAACTGGGCCACAAACTCCCCTAGAGAAAGAAAGAAGTCGGATTGCGTTACCAAAGCAAAAAGAAAGGAAAAGGAAAAAAGAAAAGCAAATTCAAAAATGTAAAATGCTTAGACAAGAACCCATCACAGACATGTGGGCCCTCACCCTCTTTTTCACTGAGTACGCTGAAGGGCTGTAGTAGCTCATGTTTGACACACTCAACCACTCCCAAACGGGCCTTCCCCTCATCTTCAAACGCCCTGCAGGAATGAAAGAGGGATACTTGTTAAATCAGCAATTGCTCTATCATGTGTAATACTCGGCAATGTGCCTCACGGAACAAAAAATCTATTACATTTTTTTTTAACTCTGAATATTATATAAAAATTATAAATAAAAGTAACTGGTTGTGTCGAGTACATGATAAATGCTGAAGGACAGAATATGGTGATAAATGAACATGGCTCCAACATGTAGCAGCAGCAGCACAATGTATAAAATCAGTCACTGACAAGCAGTGTTGTAATGTAACAAAGTAAAAATACTTCGTTACTGTACTTAAGTAAAAATTTCACGTATCTGTACTTCACTTCGATATTTAAATTTGTCAACTTTCACTTTTACTCCACTACATTTCCAAGATAAAATGTATACTTTTACTCCGCTATATTTCCACTAAGCATCTTCGTTACTCGTTACTACAAAATAAAATCAGAATAAATGTTTGCGACTGCAATAAGGGAGGTTTGGCGAATCACTGCTCCTAGATTACATTACGCAGCTACGCACACTCTACTGAGATGCACAGGAACGCGCAGTCAGAGCTGGAGTCATTTATCTATAACGGTGGCAACCAAAAGCAGTGAAATGTCACTATTCTTATTACCAGAGTTGATAGCACAAACAATATATTAATGCAATATCAATACTAAATAAAAATAACATTTATTGATTTGGTCTTTGTCTTGAGAATATTTATTTATTAATGACTGCATTCAATGGACTCACTGTTTGTAGAGAATGCACACGCACATGAACTGATTTGATTCAAGACTGGCATCATTACATCATGCATAAAATTTTGGTGTCCACTTTTGCCATTTAATAATACCATAACTTTTCGCTTACTATGTAGTCATATAATATATAATATAAAACTCTTCTTGTTTTAAATTCTCACTGAAGGCTAAACCCCCTAAAGATGAAATCCTAGAACCGCCCCCACTCTTATGTCTACCGAAAGTCACTGAAATTGTACTTTTTTACTTTTACTTCAAATACTTAAGTACATTAAATATCACAAAATTACTTTTTATAATTAAGTACAGTATATATCAGATACTTTAAGACTTCTACTTGAGTAATATTCTAAAAGGTGACTTTCACTTCTACCAAAGTCTTTTTCTACTACGATACTTGTACTTTTACTCAGGTATTGCTTTCTAGTACTTTATACAACACTGCTGACAAGTCAAGCACTTCATTTGATGTTCACATCAAGCTACCGAATGGGAGAAAATGTACTCTCAATTGGCCCAAGTCAAATGAAATTTAAAAGAACAACCACATTATGCATGAATTATGCAAGCTCAGCATTTTGTACCACTTTGCCCTTGACTTGAATCTCTCCTCAGAGTCTTAGGAAGTTCAGGATGAGCTCCAACATCCTCAAATCATTCTACATCTACATAATGGAGAGCATCCTGACTATCTGCATTTCTGTCTTGGTATTGGAACAGCACACCCTCAACTGCAGAGACAGGTCAGAAAGCCCAAAACCTTGTCTAAGGGGTGCCTCATTCCCTCCAGGACATCTACACCAGGTGTTGTGAGGAAATGGAATATTCTCACTGCTACCATCAGACAAATGGTATCACAGCATTAGCTTCACTCTTACCAATAAAATCACCACTAACACAACCAACTCTATCATCCATTTTATCACTTGTTATTGTTGATTTGACTCTTAATGATGCATAGCACTGATAATCTCTGATTGTCCTTGTACTTTATGTGCAGTATCTCCCACAGTGACACTTTTGGTCTACATACAATGTTTGCATTGTATAAAAAATTACACAATATTTTCTTTTGTCACTTTGATGGCATTCACTGTTTACAGTTTACTATTATTTCCCTTGCTTACTTTAGCTCTTCTTGTATTACAAAGAGATGCTTCCCCCAGTGTGTCTGGGTAGGAGTGTTCAGCCATAGCACAAGAATTTCATTGTAAACAATTACAATGAATCTCACTGATACGTAAAACACACTTTATGCACATGACAAGCCTGAAACTTGAAGCTCTTCAGCTGTTTCTGCACAATATTGTTCATTGTGCTGTTGTCACATGATTGAGATACAAACACAAATCTGTTGTGCTCTACTTGATCTCTGAAGTCAACAAATCAAATTAGTGATCGTTATTTATTTATTTTTTGCCATTTTTTATCCAGTTAATAATTTGATTTCAGGAAGCAGTCCTTCCTGGTCAAGTGCTATTTAGTACCTGAGAGTGAAGGGCATGGCGTCAAAGCGTCTCTCTACCTCACTGAAGAAAATTCTAGAGGTTTTCATTTTCAGCCCATACTGCTTATTGGGGTCCCGCTTGTAGATGGTGGTCCTTTGTCCTCCATCTCTGGTCTGAGAGGGAAAAGGAGATAGATTAGAATAGATAGTTCATAACCATTAAATCACAACAAATCCACAAGCTCTGTTCTTTGCTGTCTTTAGAGAGGTAAACAAATTACTCATTCTGTGAATCCTTTTTTGCTGTAGGTGCTAAAACAAAGGTTTTGCCACAATGGTGTAAGACTGAATCATCAGTGGAAAAACCCCAGTGACTGATTTAGCTCAGGATCTAAAAATGGCATCTGTTAAGGACATCAGCACCTAAAAGGTGAAACATTGAGTTATCAGCTCTTGGGTCCGGAAGACAAAGCAAATAATGATATTGCACACTCAAATAATTGGCAGCACAACTCATTTCCTTATCCATCTAACATGTATAGTTGTTGGTGTATTATGAAACCAGTCATTCAAAGACATTATTACCTTCCCTTCCCCTGTACTGATCAGTACATCCACAGCATACACCTCATGGACCTCAAACTCCACCTTCTCGTGGTCTTTCCTTTAAGGAAAAATCACAAACACATTCTTAATTCCACTTTTCAAAATATTTGGAATGAATTAATGACTGATTGCATCATTAGTAACCAGAATTCAGCCAGAATAGGCAGATGTATATCTTACTTTTGCTGATCTGTAGGGTTTTGAATGATCGTCTTCTCTCCATCAATAATGTGTTGCTTTAACTGGTGGGAGAGCATACCTAGAAAAAAAAAAGCCTTAAACATCTCAATCTAATGTTTAATCCATTTGACTCTATTTTGACTATTACAGTCATAAAAAGCATTTCGTTCATGATGATGTGTGTATGATTGTGTATATGACTAACAAAATTAGATTGCTTTAAAACTATTGATCAGACTGAAATGGGTGGAGTAGATAGGAAATAATCTGCTTAATAAGAACAAATTAGCCACTTAATCATTTGAATCTGACCATTTTCTCAATCGGATTCAACATTATATTGTATTGCAGTTGTATAAATGTGATAAAGCTGCTCCATCCTTACACAGAGGTTTTTTGGGAATATAAGTAATGCACATGTGTAACTGGATTTCTGAATCGCATTGCAACATCCATGGTACATGTAAGCAGTATTTCCTGAATCTGCAGTACATTGGACTGAATTCAATTGTATTGGTGAAAATGGCCGCATGTAAACATACCTAATGATACTACAAACACACTCACCTTCAATGGGATTGCATTTGAAAGAATGGGCGATCTTGTTCCATGCCTCAGTCACCTGTGCGTTCTTTGGGGAGGTGGCATTGAAAGAACAGAGACAAACAAAGAGCTATATGAATACGACTCCATACTGTCAACAGCATAGACTTCTTTCCAACCCTGTACCTTATTCATGCCAACTGTTTCTTCATTCAGCATTCAGTTTCAACACCGAATGTCCTTAATATAAAGTAACAACTGGCTGCACTAACTGGCCGGTAAAGCACTTGCACTTACTTGGTTGCCAGGTTTTACAAGACGCAGTGCTGCTTCTGCACACAAGTAGGCAGCTTTAACAACATCGGCTTTCCTGCCGGTCACAGGTGCTTCCTGAAGCAAATGAAAGTGGTGAGGAAGAAATTTACACGAGGATATTGATAAGAACAAATACAGTAACGATAAATAACCAGAATTTCATACATACCTTACTGGCCCCAATGACAAAGCTATGGGCCACATTAGAGATGAATCCATCGACATGGACACCCAGGTCACTTTACAGAGAGGAAATGGGAGGAAAAAAAGAAGAAAAGAGACAGAGATAAAAAGACATCATGCAAGACCTAGGTTACCCAAACCACCAATGTTTTGGCAGCTGACAACAGGTTAAAGCTCTCCCAAACAAACAAACAAAAAAAAAGGCTCCATCCCATTAGAACAGTGGTATTCAAACTGAGTTGCAGGGGAACTACTAAAAAAATAAAGAACAGAACAGATTTTTAGATGCTCTCTCTCAAAATGCACTATATATATTTTTTATTATTAAAAAAGATTTTTAATACTCACACCTGTACATATAATTAGGTGTGTTCTGATATACCTACATTATATTAAGAATCACAGAAAATTGGCATCAACACATCTGGCTATAAACAAGAGCACCTGCATGAGAGTTATAGTTCAGCCCTCTTTGTAATTTATGTCAGATTCATGCACCATGTTTTACGTGCTCATCTGATGGGGTTGCATGGAAATATACCAGATATAACAAGCAATGGGTGTGTTCTCCATAACATAAGTCTGAATACCACTGCATTAAAATTATGATCATGGATGAACAAATGTAACAGCCACAAGACGTCATCTTACACACAATTCAAAAGGCAAATGGCAGGAAAAGGTGACAAACAGCAAGAGATCAGCGAGGAGTACAAGACAATCAGAAGAGGCAAAATGATGTCATTACTGCACCAAGACAAAAACAGTGGGGAAGACTGCACACAAGACAAAAACAGTGGGGAAGACTGCACACAAGACAAAACAGTGCAGGGGGTTGGGGAGGGAAGGAAGACGACTAGACACAGACTTGCAAATTGTCAGAGGGGGGAGTTGCCTACATTTTGACCAAGTCTCCATCTTTAAACGTGTAGTCAGGGTCGCTCTTCAAGGGAGAGAAGTGGCATACAGTGTTATTGACTGAAACGCTGGTGGGGAACGCAATGCCTGAAAGAAAACAACCACCAGTCCTCAAAACAAGGCCTTTTGCAGAATTTAGCAAATGATGCTTGCAAAGACAAATCAATTCCTAAAAGGTTTAACAGCATCGGTGCATCCCTAATAGCCACCTGCTGAAAATATCAGGGGTGGATAAATCAGTAGCCCGGGCAAAATGGCAAGATGCCACTGATGGAACGGTTTTTACCTGGCAGTTTAATTAGAGGCCACAGATAACTGCAGATGAACTTTTCAGGTATGTGTGTAGGGGGATAGTTTAGCGCATACAAGTCTATGAAACACCTTTCATTAAATATACAAAAAGAATAGAATGACAGTGGCCTGATACAAATATATTTTACATGCAGTAAAAGAAGAGACAACCACTGATCATAAACCATTTACCAATAACTTAAGATGGCTTTTTTAATAGTATAAAAATAGTAAAAAACTTTTAGAAACTCTATGAGAAACTCTAGAAATAATCAGAGTTGTTCGTTTCTGTTTATTTGAATAAATGAACTTAATTAGCAAACTAACTTGCAATACCTTATAATATTATGGGAGCTGCCACTTCGTAGGTGAATCAGTTTCTGGGCGGTCAATTCACGAAACTGGGTAGCACACTGGAGCTTTTACTTGCCCAGTGTCTAGCAAATAAATGTACGATTTGTCCACCCCTGAGCATATGCATGAAATGCTAAACGATAAGTCATGCCTGGTATCGTACACAATTATTAAGATGTTCAGTTTCTCCTTTATACCTTTCTTTATGTCCTTCTCCTTCTTGAAGACCTTCCCGGTCTCTGCCATGATGTAAGCGTCTCCTTTCTCACACAGACTGAGGACAGACACGCCAGGCTTGGCTGCCTCAATGACCACACGCAGGGCCTCTTTAGGAGCGTGACAAAGAGTGAGGAATAAAGATAAATGAGGATGAGGCCCGTCATTACTGATGGAGACATGACAGTTGATCATACTGAGATTTTTAAAGTTCTATAGTTTAATGCTGTAATGTGTTTTGTATCCACACATGGATGTCATACAATGATGAGACACTGGCACACCTGTTCAGTCACAACATAGCAAATCCCATTCTTTAGAAACTACGTTGTTGGAACATAATTTAGTAAGCTATCAAAGTTTTTTTTTTCCAACCCGTATTCAGGTAAACCCCGCCTCTGTACTCACGCTCGTATCGTAAAGCGCCAATCAACAGCTAGTGAGTATGAACGAGCAGCCTATCAGAGCGGGGGATTACGCTTAACGCGAGTAAGGGAACAAAAACGCGTTCGTTCCAGTTAGCAAGTCTAATACATTAGCAGAGAAGCGAGTGTGACGTGCGCGTGGCGGTGGTGGTAATGCTGGATAACTAACTGGTGTAAGATCAGTACAGGCTACAGAACATGTACAGTTTATGGGATATTACAAATGTGGCTAAATTAGCTTGATAGCTGTAGGTTGTTGTTTGAGATCTGAGAATTCATTACAGTTCTGCCCTTAGGAAGGAAAAACAAACCAAAGTTGCCGATATGTACAAATATCATTACGTGGGTCGTGTCTGCAGACCGTCACGTTCAGCTTCACCAGCAGCAGGTCTCTCTCTCTCTCTCTCTCACACACACACACACACACACACACACACTCTCACTCTCTCTCTCTCTCTCTCTCTCTTTTACTTACACACACACACACTCATCTCCGCGTTCTTGTAAATAACTCACGGTTAGCAATATCACCGCCCATCTTATACTTGGTTACAACCAAGTCATCGGCAATGGTCTGCTCTTGCTGTTCGTCGTCGGACATTTTGCACCGGATTTCGAGGCGAATCCCAATCCGATGAGAGAAGCAGCAAGATCAGCCAAAGCACCGAGCAGATCGCCGCCACCGCGCTTCGTTCCGTAAGCCCCGCCCAGACCACGCCCATTGTACTCTTACGTCACACGTCACAACGATTCAGACCAACGTACCGCCAAAATACAGGCTGGTTTTTTTATACTGCATTTATAGAAGAATAATCTTAATATCATTCAGTTTTTTTAAATATTTTTTTTATAAACTATATTTTATGTATTTTATACATTAATAAAAAGTGTCATTTCATTTCCAATATAATATATATTGTTAGTTTATTTAATGAATAATAAACATTAATATAAAATCACAACGTTGTAAATAAGTACAACTAATAGCAATTATAACATTTATTTCAGATAGACGTTTGACATGTGTAAAATGACCACAAATTAGTGTCGTATAAAAGCATAATTACAGAAATTACAACTTGTTCTGGTGAGACATAATAAAAAGTCAAACTTCATGTTCAAAACACCAAACATCTTACTTTCTTATATTTCATCAGAAAAAACATATAAAACATTCCAAGAAAACAAAGAGAGCATATGTTTGTACCTGTTTCTTTAAGTGCGCAAAGCAATGCTATTGATACTATTAAGTAAAATGGCTACACAATGGCATGATAAACATATATATAATGTATATGATGTTCTTTTGCATTTACACCATGTACAATATTAGTATTAAAATGCAATCATCCCTGACTCACTGTTTATTTTGTCATGTGATGATATGCAAGCTGCCACAATGAATTTGTACAAATCTGAAAACACACCTGTAACAGACATACTGAATAGTAAAAAAATATCTACACAGAACTAATACAAGCGTTCATCACTGGAAGTGATTCGCATCCTGAGGTCCAGTGGCTGTTTAATATAAACTGAGGTTCATATATTTGTATGCAGTGATCAGTGTACTTGATGTATAAGTTCAATACAAGGTACTTAAGTTCTTTTCTATGTTTCAACAAAATACAAAAGCTAATTCAAAGGTATATGAAAGTAAATTCAGAGCTTTTCTCATATGCTACTAAACACGGAAAATGTCTCTTTATTGGCAGATTGTTAAAAAAAATGCTTTTACAGATCGTAGGTATTGCTGATCATTTTCCTTTATACTCTGTTTCTTTCTAATTTGACTATGGTACTTTTGTTTCTAATTTTAATCTCATCTCATGTACGCACCGCATTTGCTTTAGAAAACAATCGGCTGTGCCAGTAGTCAGGATTGTCAAAACACCGGTCTGTCCCTTCCTTGCCCTTTTTCATTCCTGCATGGACTTTAACATATGGCCTGACTCCATGACGGGGCTGCCCCTGGGTCTCCTCTTCGTCTGCTTTTTCCTGTAGGTTCTGGTATTCAGCGCCAGAGTTTCCCCCTGCAACCTGAGAGTCCATTTCTTCATATTCATACACCTCCCCCTCCCCTTCTAACAAACCGTGAACCATAAGTGATCGCCTCAGCCTTGGTTGGCAGTTTGTGTACTGATACTCATCTTCCTCACACTCCTCTTTCCCATTAGATTTCTTGGAAGAAATATGGCTTCCTTGTCTTAGGAGGTCCATTCTGGGGTTAGTGTTTGGAGCTGTGACCCCTGCACCACTACGAATGTCCATATATTCATACTGAAGATCCTGGTCCAGGTTGGCTTCTGCATACTCTGCTTCACTGGATGGAAGGTCGGCGTTGCTATGACTTCTTTCATCCAAGGAGGACTGAGAAAGGCCTCCACTGCTTTCTGTACCTTCCATGGATAACCTATGATTGCCACCTGAAGATTTGTGTATACTGAAATTACGGTTTGTTAGCTGACAGCAGTTTTGGCTCCGGCCTTTTGTTTGTCTGAGGGGAAGGTTTTGATTGTTCATGTACTCATATTCTTCCTCGCCACTGTCATGCTCCTCTAAAAGTTCACATGAATGACCCATAGATAACCTCCCATTAGACAATGTCACACGGGAAGGCACAGAACACATAGTATCTGAAGAGAAAAGGATGTGAGATGTTAGACATAATTATTATGACTATATGCCTGCAACAGTGGTAACTGAATCAATAAAATAAATAATGAGACACAAATGTATCACACAATTATTCTCACATACCTCTGTCTGAATTGTCACTTAGTCCTGGCAATACATATCCATTTTGGTCTTCCTCCCCATCACTACATGGAGACGGTGTGTCAGGAATGGGTGTGTCTGGAGGGCCTGATTCACTGTCCCTCTGAGATATATAGGCACTGTCCTCCCGGCGTTGCACTCCTCTAAGGCTGCTAGACAACAGTACATCTTCATTCATCTCTAGTTCTACCAGGGTGCCATGTCCCTCAGAACTCTCAGAAATAGTGCGTGTGGAGTTGAGGCGTGAACGTGGTGGCCACACAGTCTACAGCAAAACAAGAAACATTGTCTCATATAACATGACAACAGCATCCAAAGTAGGCATTTTTTTTCAGTGACAGTAGACACTATTCCACAATGAGACATACCTGCACAGAGCCCTCTACACTTGGGGTCATTGGCAGATAACCAGCAAGGGTGAGACTGGCCTGTATAAAACAAAATCATGGTAACATTAGACATATTTAAGGACAGACGCAAAATGATTTAGGCAACACTAACTTGCATGAATTAAAATCTCACTCGGTTCAGAATATGTCAGTTCGATCTTTCAACTTGCTGGCTGTTTAATTATTATTATTATTTTTTAATTTAGAAAATGGAATTCTCACCCTGTTAGTATCCACACGCAATCTAGAGAGGCTTCTAGACGGTGTGAGGTATACAGGAGGTGTGGTCATGCCATCTTCCAGTGCCTCATCCTCTTGGTCCTCCAGCCCCTCACCAAGAATGTGCACTTGAGTGCCACGATTGTGTGCCTCATCAGAGGCAAGGTCAGGAGCAGTGCACTCTCCCTATCAAATTAGTATTGAAAATCTTGTAATTACTATAGATGTATATGTGTAAACATTAAAATGAATGATCTCATGCTCTAGGCATTTAGTTCTGTTAGACTACTCTGATGCCTTACTTTGATGACAAGGTACCGTGGTGGGTCTCGAGCCATTCGACTGAACTCACTGGCTAACTCTTTGAAACTTGGTCGAACATTCTCGTCAATCATCCAGCCTGCCAGGAGAAAGCAAATAGGTTTTACAGTGGTGTTTCATTCTATTTCGACCGTGAGTTGAGTGAGTAATCAAAACTCTAGACAAAAAAAATTCTGTAATTAATGTTAATATCCCTGACTGACAAATGAAAACTACATAAAAAACAGTGTTCAGACTTTATGCATTAAAACAATTACAACAGCCGTGTTTTCAGCTTATCACTACCACAGTAAAAAGCATAAGCTCTGTTTTCTCTGCTTTATTATATCCCACAGGTAAACCCATCAATACAGTAGTTAAAAGATAGAGCAGTTACAATTTAATAAAGCAACATTTTCATTTAATTCATACATTCATTCAAAACTAATGAATGTCCTGAATATGAAGAGATTTAGGGGACTTACATTTGACCATAACCATATAGACCTCAATCGTGCAGATCTGAGGCTGAGACAGGCGCTCGCCCTTCTGCAGCAGATCTGGAACTTCCTGTGGTTTCATTGCAGCATAAGGCTCTGCCCCATATGACATCATCTCCCAGACAGTTACACCTACACAAGGGCAAAGATGCCAATGAACAGTGCATTAAACACACATCAGACTTGCTTTGTGAATGTCTCTTGTCTGTGAACTGACACACACATTCAACTGACACACAACACTCACCATAGCTCCACACATCACTCTGATGCGTATATCTGCGGAATAAAATACTCTCAAGGGCCATCCACTTGATTGGTGTCTGGTTCACCTTCGTTTCATAGAAACATTTTTTGGCGTCGGGATAAAACAGGTCAGCAATGCCATAGTCGGCAATTTGGACCACAAAGTCACTCTTGAGAAGTATGTTCCGGGCAGCTAGGTTCCTATGAACAACCTTCTGCTCTTCAAGATAATACATTCCCTGAGACAGAGAAGAAGCAGGTGAGTAACAGCCCCTTGTACCTGGATAAATAATCATTTAAATAACAGGTAATATGATCATTTCTCTTGACGTAATAAAATAAATTAAGACTTTCTGTCACAAGAACGTGTTCAGTTCAGAGGAATTTTTTAGGGTTCTTTTTAGCATGGAAGTGTTTTTTTTTTTGTGTTTGTGTATTCACTTCTAGAGAGCAAAAGGTGAAAGCTGGGGAGGTACAGACTCATTATAAGTGTTATAACCTAAGAGACAACAGGTACTAACATTTTTGTAAGATCAGATTAAACTCAGACCTCAAACTAGTATAATTTATTACATTATTCTTTACTTCTTAAATAGTATATAATGCATTAAGTACATACATATAGAAAAACATGCAGACAGCTCACCTTTGCGATCTGCACACACCAATTCAGCAGCCTCTGTGGGTTGAGATTGTCTTTCTGCTGCCTTATATGTCCCAGTAAGGACCCCTGTGGCATGTACTGAGTGACAAGCTCCAAAGAGGACCCAGGACAGATGCCTAAGAGTCGCACAATGTAGGGGTGGTCCATACTGCCCATTGCCAACATGTGCTACAAGACACAAGAAATGGCTGTTTGAATGCCTGATTATCAGGAAACCAAAGCCATTCCAATACTTCCTTATGGAACTGTATGTGCATTTGTGTGTGTGTTTGTGTGTATCTTACATCTGTAACTTCCTGGAAAGTCTGTCGCCCAGTGCGGTCCTGAATAGTCTTTATGGCCACAGGGATCTTTACTGTGTCTCCTTCTGGAATCCACAAACCCTGAGGAGAAAAGAGAAATATGTGATAAATCAACAGAAATAAGGCTGTGTGATTTAAAGTTAGAAGAGTATTAGATTAATTAGACAGATTTTGGTGAAAATACCTTGTGGACAGTACCAAACACTCCTGTACCCAGAAGTTTAACCTTTCTTAGTTCAGATGATCTCAGAATACGAGTGTGAACCTTTGTCCCTTTCTCCCCAGGATCCAATGGCTCAAAACTCTATAGAAAAAAAAAAAAAAAGACAAACGTATGAACCCATAAACACACAACTGTACTTATGTATTTAAATGTAAAATTCTCCTTAACAAGAGCTACAAAATATGAGCATTTAGCAAAACAGACAACGTGATGCAAACATACAGCAGATGTGTTATTTCAGCATACAACCACAGTACAGCAAAACAATCCCTAGGTATCTAGGTATCCCTAGAAATGTGTACAAAATGTAAATATTTTTGAGTCACTGTTGTTGTTTTACCAGTCATGCTGCATTGCTTGATGTAAACACAGGTTATAAAAGTTAATTACACTGTGAAGTCTCCTACTCTTGCAGAGAGAATATATGGGATACTGGAATTATAGTTCAGGAGCTTAAATTACAGGGGTAAAATGTACCCAAAGTTCTTGAGTTCAACGTCAGTGAAAAAGTGTCTGTGCAATTTCATTTTATGGAAAGGTTCTACAAGTTTCTACAAGCTATCAAAAGCATACTTCCGTGACATTTCTATGTAGCTATCCAGAACATATACAAACCTCTTCACTCTCAAGGTATCTCCTCATGGCACGCTTGCGTCGGATAGCCAGACTGCGGCGATACAGAGCAGCCATCACAAACACAAAAAATCCCACCAGCACACAGGCTATTGCACCTAGCACAATGGCAGTCACTGGCAACCTGTGCATACACACATATACACACTCACATCAGTCAAAAATTATTAATCCTAACTGCATGTACAAAACAAAAACATAATCCATTGGTGCTTTTGACCAGCAGAGGGAGACACACACCCAGACGCTGCTCTCTTGGGGGATTCCATACAGTCTCTCAAACTTGGTCCTGTGCACCTGAAGTCCACAGAAATAAAAATTACTAAAAGTACGGAAGTAAGCAGTTGGTTTATGACATTGTTTGACTGCAGGACTGGCAGAAGTTAGGGGATGAGTTAAAAGACAATGCAGCATGAATCACAGGTAGCACCTGTGCATGAATCATATATCAATGAATCACAAATTACAGTAAGAACAAACATAACATGCATTGTGGTGAAAATATAAGACAATCTTTTAAACTGATTACTATTTAATTAAAGAAATATTAAGATCTGTGTCCTATGTATTAAAAAAGTGTACTCCGATGTTTTCAAACTAATCTGAGGATCTGAGAAAATAACTGAAAATCTATTTAATCATTTAAAGACTTTCCTATGAAGTGTGGATTTCTAGGCACGCCAAATGTATATTATTTTAGGCATGGATCACAGCACAAGCAGGCGATATGGATAATGGATAAGTCATAATTGTAGTCAATGAACAGGCATAGATAAAAAAAAAAAACAAAGAGAAAAACTAAATGACAAGAAACACAGAACTGGAATCCAGAAAACACAGTAAGAACACAGCTCGGAAATTAAACTGACAGAAAAGCAAGATAAGCTTTTGGAACGAGACGAAAAAACAGAAGGACTTAAATAGACAAACATAGGAAACTAATACAAAACAGTAGAAAACAATCAACACATAAAAGGGCAATAAACCAACTGCAGGGCAAAGGCAAAGTCAAGACTACAATTAAAACAAAATGAACACAGGCAGAGATGAAATGAAAATAAAATACACAGAAGCATGTTACCCCACACTAAGGGGGAATGACATGAAAACAAGTTTCTGAAGTCAGTGTCAGCAACGAACAAACATAAGAAAACATATGAGGCTTTTCACACACTCCTGTATCTCAGTATGACTGTCACTATGATCTCACCCGCGGGTGCAGTTGGAATGACAGGGCTGGCATTTGCTTTGAGTGTCATGGAATTTATAAACAACAACCCGTTTTTCTCCCATAACTCCCTCTGGGCATGATGAGACACAGTGTGGCCCATCTTGCAGACTCGCACAAACAGCACACTGATCTGCCCCCTAAAGAACAACACATACAGGAAAAGAGATATTAATTTGAACACCTACCAATATCCTACTACACATGAATAACATTGTAAACTTCCAGAACAATTAATAAACATTTAGAAATGCAAAAAAAAAAAAAAAGAATAAGTATTGTTATCTCATTACTGGTCCACTGCAGGTGTGTCTGTTCTCCTGCACTGCGCACTCAGAGTGACATGGCATACACTCTCCATTTGGCCCAGCAAACTCCCTCTTTTCCCTGTCATGAGAAACGAATATGACTCCATATATTGCAAAACACTGTTGTCTTAGTATATGTACAGTGACATGACACTAAAAAATTAACTGCTGTGGCTACAAATAGCTATAACCGCATTAAACTGTATCTTTAACTTCAGTAACACTAAATTTGGTTCTTGTGTGCACTGTATGAAATAAAAAATAATAATCAAAAACTGTAGCCTACAATAAGAGAGATGCCACCTCTTTTAGATGCTTTTAATCAAAGGACAAAGGACTAACCCTTGTAAGAAGTTACAGGCTGGCACACAGGTTCCTCTTCTGCTGTAGTTTTTACAAGACAGACACTGGTCTGGCCCTGGACCCCAACAGCCATTGGCCGAACAGAGTGGATCACACACATGGCCCTCATTAACTGTTTAACAAACACACACAAACAGGCACTAATATCACTGCCTGAAAACTTTTCACACTTTTCAATTATGTGGTAGCCTTTTCCTGTTAAATTATAAACACCGTTGTTTTTCTAAAGAACAATTGTGGATTTTTCATTAACTAAATGAAATGCTAAGGATGTTAGCTTGTGATTCGTTTTTTTTTTTTTGTCATTTTGGGGACTGTATGTCATTGTGAACACTGCTGGGTAAAATAAGCTCCAGAAGAGTACCAATCATGTATTGTCCATGCTTGGATGTAGTAAAAGTTACAATGCACACACACTTACTACACTCATCTTGAGAGTGGTTATCTCTGATGTCAAGAGCTTTCTGTTGCCGTTGGACACGTGGGCCAAACAAGCGTGTCCAGTTGACAGATTGGTGGTAGCACAGCTTTTGGTTCTGTGTGATATAGATGCCACCATCGTTGATCCTCTTCAGAGAGCGCAGACCCAATGATTTCAGTGTAGGAATTTTCATCACCAGCAGAGCGTAGCCCCGACTGAGAGAAACAAATTATTTTCATGAGAGTGATTCAAAATTATAGCTAAAGACCCCTTGGTTCTTCACCCCAACACCGGCTTTGAACCGTCACCGTAAAGCAAGCCTGAAACCAGCATGAGCACATCAGTGAGATATAGAAGATCCACACCAAGATGGAAATGCACAAATGACCTTACAAAAAGACTGTACTTAAAGTGCAAATGGTGTTTGTATTGAAATTGATCCAACTGACATGTTTCTGATGCAATCAAACATGCACCTAAATCCAGTGAATGAAGTGAAATAACCAGGTGAAACCATGCACTATAATCAAAACCGGAAATAGATAGAGAGAAAGAGAAAATAATCCAGTCATTTGGGCACCAGTGTAAACACAAGTCTAAGGTTTGTGCTTGATCGGGGAGGAGGTGAAGTAAGTTAGTCAGGTCAAGGAATCCTACCTCTTAGTCCTCACTCCTCTGACAGGGGAAGAAGGGACAAATAAAGAGTAGTGTAGAGAGAGATGATGAAGAAGGAGAGATGTAGAAAGGGTTTGTTTAGGACATCAAACAAATACTATACTGTATTTACTTTACAATAGGTAAGCACTATAAGAAAAATCAAATCATGTCAAATGTTAATGTTATACATATGAAAGAGATTATTTCCAAAATGACTTAGTAGTGGCACACACTTTAATGCACTACATTTGGAAAGCATTTATTGAAAACAGTCCATTAAATTGTTTAGTGGTTAATAATTTGCAATCTAATTTAAACCAACTGATTCTGTTTATCAAGCTTTTATGATATTCAGGTAGCAATCAAATGCAAAAAAAAAGATGGTAATATATATCTATTATCACATTAAAAAAAAGTTTATGTTTACTTTTACATGTAATGTTTGGTGAAAGACATGAAGTCTATCTCTTACTTGTAGAGATTTCGACCTTGTATCGTTGACAGATTGGAGAACACTGACAGATCATCCATTTGATCAGGCCATGACTGAATACTCAGAAAATCTGGCAAGCAAGCAAATGGGTGTCATGTATTGTAGACTAGCAACAGTGCATGAAATGCATGAACTTATCAGATAAATGCACACAAACCTGTGATTTCTCGAACAGTGTTGAAGATGTTGAGCTTCTTGGGGTCAAGAGCTGAGATGTTGTTATATGGATCACTGTAAATCATGGACAGCAGGTTACAGACACTTATGCTTGCATTCTCCTCACACAGCATTTATGGTGGTGCAGTTAAATTAATGACAGTGTTCTTCTGAAGTTGCTATGTTTTAGCACCACTCACCCATCAATGCCTGTGACGAGGAAATGGAGGCTACCCTGAATTTTAGTGCAGTTTATGAAACTGTCAATGTTCTCAGAGTTCACTGTCAGACTGGAGAGTGAGCCAGTACCTTCACACACTAGAGACAGAAGAAGAGAGAGCGAGAAAGCGAGAGAGAGAAAGCTCATTGGATTGAATTGAATTGAGAGAGCATGAACTTATATATGAGTTCATGAACTTGAAAGCCTGTGAGATTGCATTATGCTGTCTCTGTGTTGTGAATGGGTTCACTGTTTGCTGTTGGTGGGTGTGGGTATGTGTGCATGGCCGTGTGTGTGTGTGTATTCGTGCATGTATCTGTGTTGGTATGCTACCTTTCGGACAAAGGCCTCCACATGGTTCACACCTTTTTACTCCTTTCCTGTCCACCTCCATTTTATATGGAGGGCAGCTGCTAACACATGAACTTCCATCTACTACAAAGTTCGCTAAAAGAGATCAAGAAAGAGGTCACAGAACAGGTACCTTTAGGTCACCCAAACATTACCTTTAGGTCATCATAGTCATTCTTTAGATTTTAGACACTTTTTCCTGATCACCTGTCTTCTACTTATACTACAAATACTACTACTACTACTACTAATATATCTGCTCATCAGATGATGAATAAATAGTTTGTATTTTTAATGAACAGCTGAATATGAATGTATATAATCTAAATAATGACAATCAAATTGAATGTAGCTTTTGTTTTAGGTTCATTAATTTGCACATTACCTTTTTTATTACCTGACTTGACAAGTGATTTATCAATTGATTATTTTAATTAATTATATATCAATTACCACTTTATTCAGTGGCACAAACATCATAATAGCTGACAACTGTATAAGTACATTTGAACAATGAAAAGGTTTCTTTTAAAAAGGTTTAAATGTTCAGGTACAGTAGCTGTAATGATCAAATGAAGAGGAGTTGTAACTGTACTTACGGGGGCACTGGGCTATACAGACAGAACCATACTGATATTTCTCATTTGGGTTCGGCTCCAGTTTGAATGTCACTTTATTGTATATCACGCCCTGAGGACACTGAGGCACACACGAGCCAGTGTCATTGAAATTCCTGCAGGCCTGCACACACCCCGACACACACAAAAATATTTTTCAGTGGTGATTCATGAACCTTGTATTTAAGTCAGCTTATTACTTGGATTATTTGCTATTCATTAGCCAGCTGAGGTGTGTGGCAGCAGTGAAAACAATGTAGTTATCCCCCTGATTGGAAAAGCATTTTTTTAATAAGCTAAAAGTTTGCAATGTGTTGTTTCAATACGATAATTATAAAAATGAGTTTGTGCTTGAATGTCCTTTCACTTACAAAGCAGTCAGTATCCTGTGACCCAGTGCAGCCTCCTGCACACTCGATATGGCAGCATTCACTAGGGCTTCGGCCAAAACAGCGACCATTACATTGAGGTGCACACACCAGTTTAGTCACTGAGAGAGATAAAGAGACCGAATGTAAAAGTGCGTTATCAGAGAGACGGAAACACCTACTAGGAGAGGAGACAACAGAGATAGAAGCCGTTTGAGAGAGAGAGAAAGAGTGTGTGTGTGTGTGTGTGTGTGTGTGTGTACTGTAAGTGAAAATGTTAAAGCTTACAAGTCTGACAGCTGTCTCTGCCTGGTCCCCAGCAATGTCCGTCACAAGATTCATGACATGGAACTAAACAGGAAAATGTGTTTGGGATTCAATTTAATCAAGAAATACATTATCGAGGTGTATAGCTAGGATGTCTGCTGTGATAACAAATCAGGTGTTCTTTGATTAATCAACCTTTAATAATGAATGTGCATCAGTAGTTCAGAGAAATGTACATAATAATAATAATAATAATAATAATAATAATAATAATAATAATAATAATAATAATAATAATAATAATAATAAAACAAAAAACAAAAACCTAATAAGAATAATAAACATAAAAAACAAAGATTTTACAATTTAATCCTGAGCTGACAGAAGGAATGACATATGCATTTTCTGCATTCTTGAGTGCTTTTGTTTGGGGTTGTTTACTGACATGTGAACAGCATTGTATGTCTGATTTGCATTTAGAGCCACAACTTTGGTTCTTTGTTGGTTCTTATTTGAAATAATAAGTGCACATCCCAACAACAGAGTATAAAATGGAACTGAAATTTGGAGCTTTCTTCTGAAGTGAGGAAAATACTATTTTGAAATGATCAGCTAGGAAATGGGTCTCAAGAGTCAGAATCTAGAAGACATTTTGCACTGAAGTAGGTTCACAACACCACTGTTTCAGCAAAACTGCACATCGTTGCAGTCACAATTATTTCTGACCCTGAAATAGGTAACTGAGTGCCCCAGGAAATATATGTTTAATGCCTAATCAGATCAGCAATACAGAAAAAGTATGTAATTTCTGCAGAGGACTGAAGGCCATTTTATCATTCAAGGCATACTAGTTAGAACACTCTTATGCTGCTCTTATGTTACATTATTGTGCAGTATAAAGCTTTAAATGTCGCTTACATTCCGGTCCGTTGTCCTCAATAAGGACCTTAGCTCCATTGTCCTTTACAATATCCAACCAGTTGATCTGTGGTGCGTAGCTCAGGAACTCATTCTTGATGATCTGTACGCCCCCTTCCAAAATTTCTACAAACACATACAATAGCAATCTGAAAAACAAATCTAGCATGTCTACATGTGTTAAACACTATAACTGCTAGGAATGTGTTCCTGTGTTTAGCAAATTAAAAAGCCTTTTTTTTTTTTGCATAAACAAAAATAGTGATAAGTTGTTGTTTAGGGAGAATGTTAACCAGCTAACAGCACAGTGCTCAGAAGAACCTGATCCTTCACATTAGCCAAAGCAATCAACTCGAGTCCTTTCAGTACCACATATATCTACAATAATCAGAAAGAGCAGGTGAAACACTGTTATCAAAATACACATCGCATACAACAATACACCACACCAACCTATACACCAGGTAACAAAGCTCAACAGCATTTTATTCTGTAAGTGTAGCAATGGAATATTGTGCAATCTTGTGTTGCAAAACAATAAAACCTATTACCTACACACTTGGAATTTTGGAACAAATCACAAATTTTAAAATGTACATACAAAAACTATAAATGCATTTTCTTTTGCAAGTCTGGATCAAACAATACTACTTACGTTGACTGAAAAGAAAAGGGTAAGAGTTATGCAAAATGAACTAGGATTATTTTTGCAGGAACAAATTTGAAATTTAAACCAAGCTGATGTACCAGATACAGTACACCTATGCACCCACACTCACAAACCCCTACACTGATGTAAAAGAATCCTGCTTAGTAATAGTTTAGGCCTGACTGGAGCAGGCTTGAGCTTGTCCCTGAAACTATCTGTGTGACAGTTAACAGTTGCACTGAAAACACACACCTACTGCAGAAGAGAAAATGAGCTATACATTACATTATAGTTCAGATTTCAGAATAAACAGAAAAACTGGAATTTCCTGTAATATGTGCTTTGGTTCAGAGGTATTTTGGTTAGGAAAAGGCAATCAGGTTCTACTCAGAGCAAAGCAGAGACAAAAATATAACATTTTATTTCAACTCTATTTAAGATTTTAGCTAAATTTGAAACTTTATTTAAACTGTATTTTTATTTTACTTTTGCTCTTATTCATTCATTTTATTTTATTAATTTATATAATTCAGCACTCAGCAAAGTGTATAGTGAATGAGGAGTGTCACAAAGCAGCTTAACAGAAATATAAAATTTCAAAATATGGTTTTAAACTTATATTTATCCTTTATTTATTTAGTCATGTAAATTATATTCTCTAGTGTCTTTTCTTTCTCCATTCTTTTCCTCTTTCTTGAATTACTGTTCTTTTTCTTTTGCTCTCAGTGTCCGTTTTTGGTGGCATTGTGTAGTAGTGCCTGGTTTGATCCGGAGCTCCGGTTACTGTTTGTAGAGAGTTTCGCATGTTCTTTCCTCACCTATGTTGATTTTTTGTCTGGGTTCTTGTTGGTAGGTGGATTGGCCACACTGTCACTTCTGATGTACTGGCATCCTATATCAGGTGTTTTCCTTCCTTGCTCCAAATGTTCAATTAACTGAGACAGTTCTATATCCTTTAAAACAGTTTGCAACAATCTGGATAAAAGTCAACATGTGCCATGCAAATCTTTTCTTATCCAAAAAGACTAAGTCTTGTACTATAATTAAGAGATGCTTCAACACTATATTTGTTTACCATTCTTTTTTCCCCTATGAAATGTTCTGATCACTTTTCACACGTTATATTTTCACAGTGAACGTGAAAAAAGTTCTCATATTATCACAGTATAATTTTCAAAAAACCTGCATTTTTAAAGCGAGTATGTAGACCTCTATATCTATTTTGTGTCTGAAAACTTCTATTTGTAATTATTGAATGGTTTAATGAATTTTAGTTAATACATAAACTTTATCTAAGCTCGTAGGTGAAAAATAAATATTAGAGATTCAAAATATGTTCCACTAAAGATTTTTCTGAGAGTGTTCAGGGGAAGGCTAAAGTACTTGCATTTAATAATGCAAAGATAAAAAATCACAGGGAGTTCTTTTAATGTTTTCTCAAAAATGGAACTGCTCACAAAACAAATGCAAAAACAAAAAAAGCGTACCTCTTAATAACAGAAATCAGGTGAGCAAAATATTCTGGGTTATATAATGAAAATGCTAATTAGGCTGCTTGGCAGGTTGTCCAGAGTTATAACACATTAATGAAGATAAGCACTTAAATGCTTCTGTTTGTTGACATATGCAGCTCTGCTTAATGCCACACCTGCTGCCAAGTAGACAGAGGAGGAAGGAGTTGCAAAATGTGTGCTACATTTGGCGCACAAATAGAATAATATTTCTAATAGAAATCTGCATGCTTGTGTTTGTACCTGTCAAATGTGTAAGGCCCAGCTCCCGTATCCCATACTCTCCATCCTTCTGGTAGTTAACTAAGACAGCGAGAGCAAAGTGTCCTTCATACAGTGATGTTCCTCTGATTACACGTAACTGCTCCAATGGCAGGTATCTGAACTGGTTTATAGCTATTAGTACGTAACCTGTAACCTCACGAATAGACTAGAGAGAGAGAGAGAGAGAGAGAGAGAGAGAGAGAGAGAGAGAGAGAGAGAGAAATAAATAAACAAACAAACAAACATACATACATTTAAGGCTTTAAGATGATAAAATACAACCTTTAGGATTACATTTCTAATTTTAGTTATTAGTGAGTATTAGGAGTGTCTTCCATTGTCTTACAGACTTGCAGAAAGAACTCTTATGGCCAAGCAGAAGTTTCAGGAAATATCTGACACAGTATTGCTTGCAGTAAAACACTGGGATGTAATAAAGGAATTAAGCTCACAGGTGAAAGACATTTATGATGCACACACATGCACACGTATGCTTATCGATCTAGAGGGATTTAGGGATTTCATGGCTGCTTAAAATCAAAGTCAGACACACACACACACACACACACACACACACACACACACACACACACACACACACACACACACACACACAAACATACACACACTCCCACTTCTCTTACCTTTAGGAAGAAGAAATCACGATTGTGTTCCATGTGAGTGATCTCAAGGTTACCCATGACAATCTGGCAGCCGGTGTACATCTCCTTCATCCGCTGGTACTGCAATTCTGAATTTCCTGTCACACTCAGCATGTTCTGAGTGCCTGAACACATGACTGCAGAGAGAAAGAGAGAATGAGAGATGACTGTATTAACATGGACATCCACAGTGATTGTGCTAGAGAGAGAGAGAGAGAGAGAGAGAGAGAGAGAGAGAGAGAGAGAGAGAGAGAGAGAGAGAGAGAGAGAGAGATTGAAGACGTAGGCAATTTTATTTTGTTATTCAAATGTACATTTTCATAGAAATTCAATGGGGATCAAACAAGCTACTAACAGAAAAAAAGGCACTTGGTGCTGCTTGTTCTTTGAGCTTCAATGATTAAAAGATTTTTACAAACAGCAGCTTTCCAAGAACAAACTCAATTTATGACCGCATGATCAAAAAAACACTTAAACAGTACAATGACCTGAGTTAATGAATGTCTGAACCTTGGCTGTATGTCATGAGAAGAAACCTCATACACTTTCCCAAATTCCAGAGCAACTTACATTTTTTATCTAATTTTTTTAAAAACAGCTGAGCAATTAAGGGTTAAGGGCCTTGCTCAGGGGCCCAGCAGTGGCAGGCAGTGTAGTGGACATGGGATTTGGGCTCACATCCTTCCAAACAGTAGTTCAACACCTTAACCACTAGACTACCACATCCCCCATCATCCCAATTAAAACGGTTGTTTCATATTCAGAAATTATTCATACTGAAGATGATGAGGATATAGATGAGGATGGGTTCCCTTTTGAGTTTGGTTACTCTGAAGGTTTCTTCCTCATATTATATTTTCCCTTGCTGCCACCTCTGGCTTGCTCATTAGGGATCAATTTAAAATAAAATATTTCTGTGACAATATCCATTGTTAAAAGCTTTTTACAAAAAGAGAATCTAATTATACTTAACTTTATCTATTCAAACTGTAAACACGGACTTAATCAAAACAAAACTAGCTGTCTTTATTACACTATAATAAAATGTTTTCAATCTTTATATATATATATATATATATATATATATATATATATATATATATATATATATATATATATATATATATATATATGAACCTACAGAATTATATAGGTTTACTGGGGCAATAATATAAATATACTGGCGAACCAATTGCTCACTAATACATGATAAGCATATCTCTGGGTCTATTACAGAGGTCTGTGTGTGTGTGTGTGTGTGTGTGTGTGTGTGTGTGTGGTGTGTGTGATGAAGAGAAAACACACAATGCATCCATTCTAAAACAGCGCGAAAACAAGTACAGAAACCCGCCCAAATGTCCTCCACATCTCACACTCCTAATCTCTGTCTCTCTCTCCCACTCATTTACCCCCCGAAAAAGGGAATTATTTATCACTACTTTATTTTTATTTATATTTTACATTCAAAAATAAACAGTTGATTATCCACAGTTGGTGTACATGCAGTAACACACGATCAGAGCAAAATAACCAAACACAATCAGAGAAAGACAGAGAGAGAGAGAGAGAGAGAGAGAGATATATTGGAAGAAGAAAAAAATAATACTGTAGAAAAAAAACATATGGGATAAACATGTTGAATAAAACAGGAATGATGATGGTGGTAAACAGAAACTTGGCGTCCGTCCAAAAAAGATTAACACAAACAAACACGCACAAGCACAGACACTTCACTTGATAACTTTGTTTTGCACAGTTCACAGGTCACTCTGTTCCTGCGGCAAGACTAGGTGTGGTCAAATAACTCCTGATTTATCAGGTATGCCTTTGTGTGCATATATATGTGTGTGTGTGTGTGTGTGTGTGTGTGTGTGTGTGTGTGTGTGTGTGTGTGTGTGTGTGTGTGTATGTGTGTGTGTGTGTGTGTGTGTGTGTGTATGCATATATTCATGCTTGGGCGTGTGAGTTTGTTGTACTGGGTTACTGGGTTTGACTACATGTAAGTTGTAATAGCTGGTGCGGTCCCTTTCAGACTGCATATCTTGCTGCTGACAGAAAAAAATGCACAAGAACCACTCCATCAGATTTAACCCATTACACTCCAAAAAGCTGCAGGCAGGTCAATGTATCTGACTGCTGGAGCTACATGCCCTTTCTACTTTGTCCACTAAATTTTATTTCAACTGAATTTAATTTTGGACTCACATTGAATTGCATTCTGTGTGCTTGTGAAGTTGCACTGCAGGTGCTGTGAAATCTGTTTATCTATATAAGTCTGTGTCAGCTATACTGTAACTGCTGTAACTCGAAACTTATCTAAGTCAACAACACCATAAACATTCTTGCACTGATTTGCTTTTTACACACATACACTGTTCTTTGTCTTCATCTGTCTTTCTCTCACAACAACAAACACAAACACAGTCACTTTACTCTACACTAGTACGTTATTCTAATTCTGCCAAGTAGGAAAACAACAAATTGTTGAGGTGAATCCAGATAAACGAGCACAACAAGAGAGGGGAATGTTTTAGTGTTGAAAGTGGTTGTGTTTAAAGGCTGTTTTTTCTTTACCATGACCATTTTCACTAGAGGCAAATGAGCAGGATTGTACAGTATGTGCTATGTTCCCTTACATGATTAAAGGAATGCCATTAACATCCAGTGGGAGTTCCTCACACACAAAGCATTGACTCAGAACCATGTCCACAATGGCTACAAGCAACTGAATATATCTGTTTATATAACAGCTACAACACAAAAGTTCAATCATGCCTTTATTTGTCCCCTCGGACAAAACAACACAAGAATACTTGCTTATGATACACTCTG